>NC_142846.1:5757575-6060606 GCF_061612785.1 Hesperophylax consimilis
GTGGCGACGCCCATCTTTGTTTCCACCTATTCAAACTATACCTACTTTCCATCAACAACAAAACGCATAACTTTCATTGCCTCCGCTGTTTGATATTCTTTACAGTACATTTCCCATTATTTCTTTTCTTCATAAGTTTAAAGATTAACCAAAAAATTTAATTCAAACAAAAAAACATCGCATTTCATCAACGGTCACTGAGTCGAATGACTGCTCATCTCCCGACACGATCGGAATTCTTCAAAAGTTACTTATTTTCATTAAACGTTTTTCGGCAAAAAAATATTAAAAGTCACCTTGTATATCTGTTACTTCTAATAAACCCAGGAATTACTCTTAAATATTTGTCGGATACACACACGCATTCGGGAGAAAATCCTCAATATACCCGTCAAGTTGTGCCAAAATGCTGCAATAAATTTCATAAAGGACATCATCTTTCTGGTGTCATCTTCAGGACTTCAGACGTATGCATAAAATGGTATGAAAAAAATAAAATAAACCCATTTTCTCTAAGTTGCGAGCCCTTCAAAACTGCATTATCTATTTTGCTGCATCCTGTAGTTTGTGGATAGCCAGAATTCCAGTGTCCTTATTAGTCTAGCGCTAAGGAGCGTTGGAGCTTCACACTCCCTATATGTCGCCTAATCTAAAAATAATAACTATCAATCAATAATCAAAGCAAATAACTAAATACTATAAACATATGAAGTTAAATTCAACCGGCTCCAATTTTTGCTATATGAATCATGCGTCATAAGTCACGTGGTGCAAGCGGATTCCATATCTCTCACCAAGAAATGTCACCTGAGAACATCATTTATGGCGTATATCAAAGGTGCAGAACGGGAATATTGACCATTGTATTAAAATCACACTGAAACATGAACGGCGCTCATTAATACCTTTGAACTCTTCGACGAGGCGGAAATACAAAAAAACATTTATTTGTCACGCTGCGATGGCACCACTTTAGTTCACAGGTCGAAAACGGATTATTCCAGAAGGTCGTATAAGCTTCAAAATTTCAACATTGCTAGTATTGTAGTATTCTTTACTTTATTCTTTTTATTCTTTTAATAGGTGAAAATGTTTAAGCATGATGAAAAATTTTGCGCACAACCCATTTTTTAAAGTATAAGCCGACACTGATATTAATAGGTATATTTCTGAGCTTTACTTTTAGAAAAGCAGTATTATTTATTTTGATATTGTAAATCCCTGCAATATCAATAGTTCCACCAATTTGCTACTAATGCCATCTGTGTATCACATAGATAACTACAATCTTAAGTTATCACAAACATCGTTTAAAAATCAATTAGTTTAATAACTTACAAGCACAAAATGGCCCCAATCGATAAACCCTCGTACATGCCTGCAACCTGACACCCGGAAGCCTGAACCTGGGCAAGGAAGACAGGACTGCCATCCTCGGTAGTGGAGGAGACCTGGAAGTGGTGGTTCATCATCAGCTCCAGATCTTGCGGACTGCAGCTGGCGGGGACGCACATGGCCCAGTGGATGACATCGCGACGTCGACGGATCTTGTCACCGGAGTACTGGAAAGAAAATAATTATATTTCTGATAAGTTTACACACAGATTCACAGATTTAGAAGTAATTTTTTTTATAATTGCTTTGAAATACATCTTTATATATCTACGAGCACCTAAACAAGACGTCCGGCGGCTTCGTATTAAATCAATATACCAGCTACTTCCACAGTGCACTGCTAATGCTAGTTGATATTATAAGCACTTTGTTAATTGATGGTAAGGTACGAACACACTATTAAAGTTACAACTGATTTCGTACACTTTGTCCTCCCCTTTGATAACTTAATTATTTTACAGTGGCTCAGTTGGGAGTTGTGCAGCCCGTTTTCACGAAGCTTATGGTTCCGTCCACACGACGCCCGCACGAAGTGCTGAGCAGCTTCCAACTTGCAAGTAAGTCAATAAATACTTTAAAATTTGTACACTGCGTACACTTCATTGGCTTCTTGTGGCGATTATTTTGTATTTGTGATGGTAGGTTTACAGAAATTGCTTCCACGATGAAAGTATTAACAATAATTTAAGTATGTCAATACTTAAAGCCTCTTCGTGTGTTTAACATGATATATTTATAGAAATTTGGTTTTTCATTAATTTTTGGAATATCTTTGATAACTCATGTTGTAATTTTAGGATAAACTCACAAAGTTTAAAAAAATTGAAAACAGGCTTGCAGAAAAACCAATGTCGCACATTAAAATAATAATAGAATATATTTATCCAAGACACTATGTAGATTACATTTAGTTCGAGATGAATCTAGCGATCATACAAGCAAACTTGAAGTGAAAAGACATTTAACTTGGCTATATAAATTCCATGTCATTATTATTATATTATTTTAAAGACAGCAGCCAATAAAAACGTATACGAAGGTTCTTGTTTCAAAATTTCGTTTTAAAATTGCAATTATTATCGTGAACACCAAAAGATTTTTTCTTAACTATAAAACAGAATTTATGAGAAAAATGAAAATAACGTTTTATCAAACTGATATATTATGTAGGCCAATAGAACGAATTTCAGTTCTTGAGTTATGGTTTCAGCTTCATTTAAGCTTGGAAAAATCCAGTTTGTAGTATAACATGTATGTAATAACATGTATATAACATAATATGTAACAGCAAGATAAGATGCAATTACTACATGATATTTTTTTTTGAAGTTGAGCTTGTCAGCTCAACAAAACGTTTTGAAACTGGGGTGAAGTCAGGTTAACAAATCATTTCATAAAAATCTGAACTATGTTCCAACCTATTGCTACACGATAGCATCATGATGATTACGTCTTTATCCCAACCTAAACTTCGACTTCTATGACATCATCTCTCGTTGGCTAAAATATTGCTTGACACGTATCACGCATATTACAGGACCTGCCTTTGAATATCATTTTGCGCAGAATAGGTGCATTTGTGCATGAAGCTATGCCATGAATCTTAAACATGCAGATTCATCAAAGGTATTTAGACTAGGCGGCAAGCCTAGTCAAGTCACTTAAATCTAATATGTAGTCATGTTATCAATTTAAATGTGTTTATAGGTGAAAGCTTATTGTTTTATAAGAACATCAATAAACTTTGAGTCATGTGAACGATAACCTCAACTCTAAATGAACAAGAAACACCAAATTTAACACCAAGAAAAAACTAAATAAATTTGTATTTTTTTTATTGAAAATCGTACAAGGGTCCCAAACTGCTCCCTATCGTCTGAAGCCAGTGAGACTATGGCATCCTTAATTGGGGTGTGTTGTGAGGCTGAAGGTAGTGAGGAGGAGAAAAAGGTAGAGAATAGAGAGGTGGGAAATTGGCTATTCAGATTAGGCCACCAAGTACAGCTGAAGGTGGGTATAGAAAGGTGGGTAATTACTGGGCTATTCTAATATTATCACCAACACCAGGG
This sequence comes from Hesperophylax consimilis, assembly GCF_061612785.1. Classification (NCBI taxonomy): domain Eukaryota; kingdom Metazoa; phylum Arthropoda; class Insecta; order Trichoptera; family Limnephilidae; genus Hesperophylax; species Hesperophylax consimilis. Next base: position 5,761,040 of record NC_142846.1, read on the forward strand.
CGGTACTGAAAGTATCTACCTCTCTGGAACGTGTCGTAAATACGTTTTATTTTGAATGAGTATATTGTGAAATAGCACAAATTTTATTCGCGCATTTGATTTGAACCCACAGCCTCCAGATTTGTAGACAAGGTACATAACCAACTACGAAGAAAATAAAATAACATTTATGCTGCACTACTTGAAGTCCCCGGCGCACAGTGGGCTGAAAATCGCCTTTCATAGACATAGAGACTTGAATTTTCAAGGGTACTTTTTTTGGCTAGAAATGGATTCTGCTGATCATTAATTACTATGCTATAAAATTTTGTATGAAGCAATTGCGTGTTTGTACAAGGAAGTAATTATTGAAGGAGTTATCATTTTTTTAAGAAAAATTTATATGGCACTGACATTAAAAATGAGGCAAATGGCAAACCAAAACAGTTTTTTTTAGACTGTTTTGGTTTATAGTGTCAATAAAATATTGTAAACTAGACAGAGCATACTCATATGTAAAGCATTTAAGCATTAAAATGAATCATCAACAAAAAAAAGTTTTTTTTTCAACTTTGAGGATTTTTTTTAAAAAAAGCGCAAGTTGCGCCACAATACGAAGTATGTCAAAAAATACAAATAAATAGTAGTATATTTGAGTGTAAGGATATAATGGCCAACCTTATGATTCCAGAGATAGCCTCATTTTTAATGCCAGTGCCATACAAAATTTTCTTAAAAAAATGATAACTCCTTCATTTATACATGCAATTGCTTCATACGAAATTTTATGGCATAGTAATGATCAGCAGAATCCATTTCTAGCCAAAAAAAATACCCTTGAAAATTCAAGTCTCTATGTCTAAAGGCGATTTTCAGCCCACTGTGCGGCCTCGTTCAGACTTTAGACAGAGTTTTTCGAATTCAGATATTGATAGTAATATTTCTCTCATTTTGAACATCGAGTGGGCAAAATTTAACTAAAATTTATCTAATTAAGGGGTGGGAAAAGAGAATTGGGGTGGTTTCTGGTGGCCATCCTCTTGTTTTGAAGGTCAAGTTTGTAAAATGTCATTAATCTTGAAATAAAGCCGTAGAAACTCTCCTTTATATAAATAAATCGTGGATAACGATATATTAAATATAAAGGGAAGACTTTCTATAATCTAAAGATATATACGAGTATGTTTTCGTGTTTGAAAGCCAGACCGGGTAAGGATTTTGATTGATGCACGCTACTCACTATAATCCCCCGCATTCACATTTTCTACCCATTTATAACAAGCATCTCTGTAACTCTGTAAATTGTTAAGTTCAAAAAGCGTCTGTACAATCATGAGATATATTTTATCGTGCTTGAAAACAAGACCGGGTAAGAATTTTGATTTTTTTTTTTTTTTTTTTTTTTATTTATTCTTTAATATATTTGTTAAACAATGGTATAGTATATTGTCCTCCACGCTAGGAGTTCACCTGTGTTGTGGAGGACTTTTTCAATTGTAAAGTTATATAATTCTAAAACAATACAGTGGAGTTGGTTACACATAGAAACATTAAAAATTAAAATATAAAATCGATTTTTCCATAGTTATAACAGTAGTTTTTCCATAGTTATTCCAAAAAAGTGAAATATAAAAAAATAAATATTAACAGGATTGTAGCCAGTTCCATATGTGTTTTTTGTATTCTGTAAGATTAGATGTTTTATATTGTGTTGGAAGTGAATTGAATAGTTTTATAGCCTGGAATCTGTAGTGTTTTTGTCCAAAGGATGTGTTGGTTTTTGGTATTAGTAGTTGGTGTGCATGTCTTGTTCTGGTATTGCGAGAAGTTTGTGAAGTTTTAAATGTGTTTAGGTTCTTGTAAAGGAAAGTAAGTATTTGTTTTGAATATAGTTTTTGAATCTTCAACACTGGGAATTGTTTAAATATGGTTGAAGTGGGTGTTAGTATTGGTACTTTAAGTATAACTTTTATTAAGGTTTTCTGAGCTTTATATAGTGTGTCGATGTATTTTTTACTGGCATAGCCCCAGGCAATAATGCCGTATTCCATTATAGATTGTGCTATTGCGAGGTATATATTTTTAATATCAAATATGTTCAGTATATTTCTCACGTTTTTGAAAAAGTAAATCAACTTGTTTATCTTTCCTTTAACCGATTCAATATGTCTGTCCCATTTTAAATATCGGTCGAAGTATAAACCAAGATATTTGATATTTTCGGTTTGTGTGATTGGAGGACAATTGCACGGGGTGCTCGCTGAGTGACAGGAATGTATTTTAAGGTAGATGTTTTTGGCGGGTTGGCCTCTCGAGTTTATGCTAAAGGTTATGAATTTAGTCTTATCTATATTTAAAGTTAATAAGTTAGAGTCAAGCCATTTTTTTGTAATATTTAGACCAACTTCAGCTTTTGTGATTAGTGTGTTCCAGTCAGTGGCCTTAAAAAGTAACACAGTGTCATCAGCAAAGCTTATAATTTCCCCGTCTATTTGGAGGTGACATAGATCGTTAATATAAATAAGAAATAGGATTGGGCCAAGTACGCTGCCTTGTGGTACTCCGTAGGATACTTGTTCCTTGTCACTACATGTGTTTTCTATTGAGGTATATTGGGTGCGATTTTCCATGTAGCTTTCAATTAATTTGAGTTCTGTTCCCGTGATTCCGAAATATTTAAGTTTATTGAACAGGTTTTGGTGGTGAATTGTGTCAAACGCTTTTGCCAGGTCGAGGAATATTCCAAGGCATTTTTTACCCTGATCTATATTTGTTTTGAGGAAGTCTGTTACTGAGGCTATGGCATGTGAGGTACTCATATTTTCCCTGAATCCAAATTGATTTGTTGATAGTATATTGTTTTTTTTAAGAAAAATTAAAAGGTGGTTTTTGATATGTTTCTCGAGAATTTTTGAAAGCGTGTTTAGAATTGTAATTGGTCTGTAATTATTAATTTCTTGCTTGTTTCCTTTTTTGTGGATTGGAATTACTTTGCCCGTTTTCAAAATAGTTGGGAACACTCCTTCTTTAATGGACCGATTTATAAGTATAGTAAGTGGGATAAGAAGTGCTGACTTTATTATTTTTAGTGTCATCGGTGATATTTTGTCGCTACCCTGAGAGTTTGTGTTTTTTAGTTCGTTTATTAGTTTTAGTGTTTGTATTTGGGTAATGTATGGAATTTTAAAGGAAGAAACACTAGTGTGTGTATAGTGGTTTGAGAATTCTGGGATATCGTCATTTGTAGTGATTCTGTTTGCTAATACCTTGCCGACGTTAGCGAAATAGTTATTCACAAAATTACATACTTTTAGTGGTTGTTCTGATGTCTTAATAATCTCGTTATCTATTTTAATCTCGGTTATGGAATCGCTTTTCTTTGAAGATGTGTGGGATATTTCTTTTAGGATTTGCCAAATTTTTTTGGGGTCCTTGTTGCATTTATCTAATTTATTTTTATAATATATTTCTTTCGATATACGTGCAAGTCGTGTGCATAAGTTTCGATATCGTTTATAGAAATTTATGAGATAGATGTCATATGGGTTAGATTTGCATTGTTTGTGGAGTTTGTCTCTTTTACTGAAACTTGTTATGAGTCCTTTTGATATCCACGGTTTTAGAAGTTTATGTTTAGTTGGAGAACTTTTTTCGGACGTGATGGTATTTTTTTTAAATTCGTCTTGAATACATTCTATAAAAAGTGACCATGCTTCATTAATTGTATTATTTTCTACGAGTTCTTCCCATTTTTTATTAAGTAGTATGTCATTTAGTTTTAAAATATCAGTTGTATTGTGGATTTTTGTGGTTTTGGAGTGTATTTCTTGTGAATTTTTTGTAGTGTTTATTTCCAGGATAAGTGTATAGTGGTCTGTAATTGTCGAGTGATGGATTGTGGATTTGTATGATCTTTTTGTTTTTAACATAATGTGGTCAATACAAGTTTGCGTGGGTAATAGGTTATTTTGTTTAAAGTTGACTCTTGTGGGTTCATTTATGGTGCTAAAGAGTTCATGGAATAACAAAAGGTTTAAGTAATCGTCACTTTGTGGATGTTTTTTATTTTCTAAAATGTTTATATTCATATCTCCTATTAAGCAGATATTTTTTTGTTTTTTCATTTTGATAAGTTGACTGTCTAGGGACCTCAGAAAGGGAAATATGTTTTTTATAGAAGGTGATCGATACATAGCTAAAATACATATGTCATTATTTATGATTATTTCAAAGCCGTTTGCGTCTGTGATATCTACCTCCGTTAAAGTTGAATGTAGATGTTTTTTGCAGTAAATTACAATACCGTCATTTTGATTTTTAATATTTTTGGAGTGAGTGACCGTATAATTAGGTAATTGTATTGGTGTGAAGATTTTATCTAGCCAACATTCTGTGAGAATTATCACGTCAAATTCTGTCTCCAATTGTTGAAGTACGACAGTGAAATTGTCAAAAATTTTTTGAGATACTGCGTATGTTTTGGTGTAATATTTTTAATTGTTTAGCCATGGTAAGATTAAAATTATCGGATGGATGTGTACGATTTTGGGATAGTAAATTCAGATTATCTTTATTATATCATCGGAGTGTTTAATATAATGCTCGCTATTTATTTTAATCCCCGCAATCACAATTTCTACCGATTTATAATATGCTTCTCTTTAACTCTTAAGTTGTTATTAATGTTTTTATGCCGAAACGTTAATTATTTTAACGTTTCGGCATAATATTAGTGAAAAAAATTTTAAAACGGTGAAAACTGTTTAATCCGTTTATTTCTCTTATTTATTTTGTAGAGGTAGACCACAGTTTTCACAAGAAGAAAATATTTTTACCAGCATTACACTGTCCTGTATTTTTTTTCTTTAAAATCATTACCTTCCTCCATACATTCCATACAACGCACGTGAGTTGTTTCCAATAAGCAAGCAAAATAAAAAAATAATTGAACATTGACGCCAAGGCTGACTTTTTAATTGCTTATTTGCTTGTTGGAAATGGCTCTGGTGCGTTTTTATTAATTATTATTATTTATTTACTGGACAATTTGTATAGCGCCGCTTTTGTGAGATATCACCTCATGAGTGCTTTAGAGTTGATGCAGGTATTACAAAAAATATAAATATTACAAAGATAAAGTGAAATTAAGTTAAATAAAATGTAGTACAGAAACAGGTGACACGAAGATAGAAGATGGAGACTCTGCAGCAAGAATCCGAGGTGGGTAGGAAACTGGACCAGCTGCTGCAGCGAAAGAGTGCACCGCGTCCACCAACAGTGCCAGCACGAGGTTCGTCATCTGTCCAGGTATGTGTCTGCTGCTAATAAAACGCTGACACAATATCCTCACATAGATCCCAGACCTTGGCCGCACCGCTGTGACATTTGACGAAGTTAGAGGATGGAGACTCTGCAACATGAATCCTAGGTGGTGAAGAAACTGGACCAGCTGCTGCAGCGAGGGAGTCCATCGCGTCCACTAATAGTGCCAGCACGAGGTTCGTCCTCCGTTCAGATACGTGTCTACTGCTAATTAAGTGCTGACACAATATCCTCACATAGATTGAAGACCTTGGCAGCACCGTTGTGTGGAATGTCTGATCGAAGCTATTGAATATCTCTTGTTGGACTCTTTATCTTTAAAATTGTGGACATGCATTCATTATAGGTCATTAAATTTAAGAAAATTGCTGAATTCCAAATAATTGTGAAGGTCGTAAAAATAAGGTCGAAAAATACTTTCTTGCTTCGGGTTTCAATGTGAACAAGAGGTGCACCTTGTATCCAATGCGCTTTTTACCCTAAAGGTTATAACTCATGAACGGGAAAATGTTTGTTTTTGACCTTAATATAATTAAAATTATTATTTTATTGCTAAAAGTCCGTTTTAATTATTAGATTTTTTGTGCAAGTTTTCGACGAAATTCTTTTTCTTTATAAAACATAATTAATAAAGGCCGGAGCGGTGATGATTGTGATCACACAATATTATGTCGTGGACATCTTAAGTATATTGGGTCTGGATACAGTATCTAGTAGACACAGTATGTAGTAGATACAGTATCTAGTATCTACTAGATACTGTATATATATATATATATATCTACTAGATACTGTATCTACTAGATACTGTATCCACCAGAATTAGAAGAAATTAGCGACATCCCAGAAAGACATTTTTTGTATGTATGACTTCCATGGTCGAGGGGTAAGGCTCTCGACTAATAATCCGATGGTCGCGAGTTCAAATCTAAATAAATTTTATTTAATTAATGTCACAATCAATGCATTTGAATAATATTATACTACATTTTCATCCCGTTCCAGAGTGGTATACACTTTCACTATCACCCTCGTGAAAAACCACCATTCAGAATTGAAGCGTTGCTTTTTTTTTTTTTTTACAGTAATACCGCACAAGAGTCCCAACTGCTCCCGTCTGGAGCCAGTGAGACTATGGCATCCCCAATTGGGGTATGTTGTGAGGCTGAGGGTATTGGGGAGGGGAGGGAGATGGGGAAGAGGAAGGTGGGGAAGTACCTGGCTATTCAGATCTAGTCACCAAACACGGCTAAAGCCATTTCAAGCAACGTTTCAATTCTGGATGGTGGTCTTACACCAGGGCGATACTGAGAGTATCTTCCACTCTGGAACGTGCCGCAAATATACTATATATTATTTTAAATTAATTAATTGTGAAATAACACAAATAAATCAAATAAAATTTATTTGCGCACGCCGGGTTCGAACCCGCGACCTTCGGATCTGTAGTCAAAAGCGTATACCACTAGACCACGCCGGCCGTCAAGTTTGAAATAGTTTTAACTGTAACGGCTTGAAATAGTTTTAACTGTATTTGGTGACCATATCTGAATGGCCAAGTACATCCTAACCGTTCTATTCCCATCTCCTCCTCCTCCTCACTGTCACAAAATACCCCAATTGGGGATGCAATATTCTTACTGGCTCCAGACGGTTGGGAGCAGCTGGGATCAGCAGTATTAAAAACCAAGCCAAAATTTGTGAAGAAAAGGATAACCTTTGTTGATAAAAGATAGCGGGAAAGATGGGTATGTTATAAATCAGACCAAAAACCTTTGATTAGTAAAAAAATGACAGCAAGAAGTATGTAGAAGGGTAGAGACGTGTAGTATTCCAATCTTTCTGCTTACCCTTAAAGGACAATTTAAAGATGATTAGTTTGCCTTTTGTCGTTTCCAAAGGCACTTCAAATTGTCCTTGGAAAACGTATCCAGAAGTGATTTGTTTTAAGTTCAGCGTTAATTATATACCTCTGAAATACCCAAGGGCAGGTCACCAAGAATATATGGCAAAACCAGATTCACTACCTCCTGTGCACTTGTACCCGCCCACGACATTTAATATACATGCATTACATATCTACCGCCTACGATTAAATATAAAACCATGGATCTTTATACATTAAGGCGATGCCATACGTAGTAATGCAAAATCATGTGTTTTTGGTTTGAAAATTTGGTCGCCTAGAAATGTTTCAGATGCTTTAATTAATTAAATACTGCGAGTAGAATACATCTTAGCCTTTGAAATAATCAAGTATTTTTTAGATAAGTCTTTTTATAAGCCCGAAAAAAATAATGTAAAGGCCTATGAAAACTGATTTAAAGTTCAAAATCTCCTACTTATGAACCCATTTTCGTTTATGATTTTATTGTATAATGTGGCAAATTCAGTTATTTATAAAATGAATACCTGAACATCCATAAAATAAAATAAAGGGTACTTTTTGGCCATGTTTTTTTCTTGCATAAATCAAAACAGGCGGATGGTGTTAAGCGGGAATTTAAACCTTATCGCCATCTACGTAAGGGTTGTTATTGGTAGCGGGTCAATTTAAAATATTACACGACGTAGTGCATCGCCTTAAGCTTTAAGTTCAAAGGTATCTATGTTTGTGGATGCTAGTCAAGATTTATTTAATTCACTTATTCTAAGAATAGCATAACTAGTAGTTCTGTGAACAGTAGAATTAATTAAATAAGAAGAGCATAACTAGTAGTTCTGTGAACAGCATAATTAATAAACTAAAAATAACATAACTGGTAATTTTGTGAACAGTAGAATTAATTAACCCGGCGTGTGACTACTTGTTTTGCAAAATAATATTTTTGTAAATTATGCCGTCTTACACCGAGGAAAATGAGTATTGGTTATTTATTAAGATTCTCTTCAAATTATTGGTATTCCGGTTAAAATGGGATTGCAGGACTTAACGACTTAATAATAGGTTTCTTGATAAACTTTTTAGTAAAATATATTATCAACACGTGTTTTATAAATTAGTAATATTCATTTTTCTTCGTTTACCAGATAATGGGTTTATACATAATTAATTTTAAAATTAGTAACACATATAATCTACCATAAGTATTTTCCCCAGAATAGCTACTTGTAGGCACTTTGCCGGCCCTGCGCAACAAACAAATTTACAGAAAAACGAAATGCTAAACGCCCGAGCAGTTCCCAAGTCAATTATTAAAACTGTACCAAGTCTGGCCTTGACTTCTAAATTAAAACATATCATAATTAATAAATAAGGACATTTAACTGACTGAATCGTCAAAATAATATCTGATTAAGTAATCACTCCTAAAGCAGCAAGTTTGAAATTCCTTCGATATCGTAACCACGTCATTTGAAAAAACCAGTTTTCCTACTTGCCGGTCAAAGCCATGGAACTAATATCAAACGCCTGTAGGTCTAATGAAAACATATCTAATATGCAAATAGCATCACTTGAGCACGTGTGCTATGCGTTATAAACGCTGTTCTAGCCTCGTTATAGCGTTCTTAATAATTATTCTCGCAAGAGAGAGTGGAATCGCTTCTACCATTCGTCATACTCTCGGTAATAATCACAGGCTGTTTCCGCACCGGGAATCAAACGATTGATCTTTTAATGAGTTATTATAACATAGATATCGGTGTATCGGCGCGGTTAACTTGCATTGGTCGGCAACCTTTGAGAGTTTTTTTTTTAAATTTCATCCTACGTTTTGGATTACTGTATAATTTGTACAGATTATGAAGAGCACGATATTGATAGGTGACGGAAAAATAAATTATCTTCAAGAAATGTAGGTTTATGGCATGTCAACAATTTTAAAAAGATTATGATGTGTTTTTCCTATTAATGAGTTTTTGCTTTTTTGAATATATTCAGCTAGCCATCATCTAATGATAAAGCTTGATCCAATTATAAAGAATTTAAAGGTAACACATTTACACTCACAAATAATTATTAACATTTTTTTTAAATAATACCTACTCTGCTATGCAGGTGTTGTTTTTAAATAAATGAAATTAATACGTTGCATTGCGTACAGGAAAAACAATATAAAATCGGTTATCGATGGCACAGAAATCTATTTTACGTATTACTATGAATAAACCTTTCAGATCTCGAAACTCTTTATTAAAGGAGTAGGGGAGACCCAGACAAAGCGAATGTACCAGGTAAAGTGGATGAATTGAATATATCCAAAAATTTCCACTATAATGCGCTAATAGTCTCACAGTCGGTGTACAGCATCACTACCGACGCCATGACAGTGAATATTTGTCATTTGGCAAGAACACACGCTCCTTTTGAAAAAAAATCCTTTTTTTAGATTTTACTAGAAGTTTAACAGCATTATACAGGATGTCCGGAAACTCGTAGTACAAGCGGGAATCTGGTGAATCTACATCACATTTGGAGTCGATTTTGTAGTATATTTTTTTTTGATTTGAGCTTTCGTTATCGAGTAAATCGAGTTAGAAGTTGATTTTTTTTTTTAATAGAATTCTTATAAATTATTACTGAAGATCAAAGTACCCAACTAATTAAAACTATTTGAAAGTAAAACAAATGAAGAAACTCGGATTTGAAGCATTATTTTGAAATCACCCTTCATTTAATCCGGTGTAATCATAAAATATTTCTGCTCCGCAGGGTTAAAACATCTGTTGTTCAACCCTAAACACCAGAAAAAACTTTAACCCTAAAATAGCCGAAAAATATTTTTTTTTGGTTTTTTTTTTTGTGAAAATGCTCAAATCAAAAAACTTTATGTTTATTTGGGTTCCCCATGTGGTGTAGATTCTTCAGTTTCCCGCTTGTACTACGAGTTTCCGGACACCGTGTATAAGTAAAATAGAAGTTTTACAGAATTACATAAAAAAGATAATAATGTTTATTCCTGAAAAAAAAATTAAAACAGTCGAACACAAACAGCAGACTAGAAGTAAGTGCTGAAATTACCTTTTTGTTCCAACGAGCATCACACCAACATATCAAAAAGTACTCTAGTACCTCGGTTCAAAATCTTAAATTTCCGAAATTTTATCACGGATTGCTTTGAAATTTTGACACAACTTTGTATTCGAATACGCGTGTGTTTTTATTTGTCTATATTATATAGATATCACCTTTGAGAACTATTTTTTTTTTAAATGACGCCATCTATTTGACGAAAAAGCAAAAGGCACTATTGTTTCTCTGTCTGCATAGACTGCTTGATCCACAGCATTGCATGGCGGGGTCCAACTAGTATATAATAAAATCTCTTCACAACTTAAACCGTGTGAATTGTCATCCTTAGGACCAAAAAATAGCAAAATGGTTATTAGATTTACATAGAGTTATAAATAACATGGTACAAAGTTGCGAAAAATATTGTTATGATAAGTCAAATCGAATAAGAATCATCAGATCGAACACTACGTTTTAGTTATTATGTTTATTGTATTTTGAAATCTTGAAGAATTCGATAAATGAGATGTTAGTAAATGTGTTCTATCTTCAATATTACTTTTTCCTGGACATTTTTTTGGTTTTGTAAGAAAACATGTTTTTGGATTTAGTACAAGATTTTAAGTAGGCCAATTCTATTTCAGAAACGTCAACAAAATCGAAGGAAAAAACTCGCTTTCTCTCTTCAGCTGTCGATTTATCATTCCCGGAGACATTTAGAGCCTACTATGGGCTATGGAACTTAAATTTCCAGTTTCAAGGCAGAAGTCCGTAGTGTCAAGTGGTATTCAATCATTTTTTTCTAATCTCCTTATTATCTGAAACGACAAACTAAATTCACAGCTCGAACTCTATCCATCATCTATTCCTAATATATTTACCTGTCAACACCCACTTTGAAGCGTTTTAGATTATTATAGAAATATGAATAATTTGGTGAAAATATTTTACGTCGTCCTAAAATGGGAAAAACCCATAGGTATGTGGTATACTATTATTTTTTTCTGATTAGCTGGTATTTAACTGGTCTGAAATTATTCTGCAGCGGGGCAATCGTACACTGAAGATGCTCGCCTGTAGCTCGGCAAACATCGGCTATCTTCGTAACCATTCGGGTATTAGACCCAAACGTTTGACATTTGTCTCTACTGACATCTATGGAGACACCTTAAAACTACATAAAAATTCATTTCTTAATGACATCTGTTAAGATATATTAAAACTAAATATATATTTACAAACACTTCTCTGTTCATATTTCTATCCCTTCAGATTCAATGTTCAATTTAACATCTTTCATTAAGGTAGGTGGAAAATAGTTCATGCATTTATACGAACTTTTAAGATGGTACAAATCGCTGACTGTAATTTCAATAGAAAAACGTCGTAAGAGATAGAATTAGATAGAAGTTTGCTTTATGAACCTCATCACCGGTGAGTCGTTTGCTTCAATGTTAAATAATTAATTAAGATTGAAAAAGTGCATATCGTCAACCAATGAAATGATTTAAAAGTTTTATTTTATTTACGAAATTGACACAAATATATACATTTTTTAATTAATACCGTACTTGATGCGTTCTTTCATAGAGCTCGCGTACAGGACCCATATAAGTCAGATAATATATTTAAAAAAAATTATTTCATTTCCCACTTTAAGCCACAAATTAAAAGCCTGGAACTAAATTCATTTCCGTCTAATTTATTCTACCCTAAAATTTAATATGGAAATTTCTAATTTTTTTTTAGTAATGTAATACAATAATATGTTACCCTTTTTAACGTATATTTTTACACTTTGTTTTAATTATAAAATACAATAATCTGTAACTCTTTTCAACGTATATTTTTTTTCAGTAATATAATACAATAATTTGTAACTCTTTTTAAAGTATACTTTTATCCTTTGCTTTACTTTTTTATAATGTCGATTTTGCCGCTTACTATTGGTAATTGGTACCCATATTTCATATAAAATAATTGTATTATTAATTCATTTTGTTTCTATTATTTTTATATAATATACATGCTTCTTTAATACACATATGTAATCGTGTAACATTTATTAAAAATAATTATTTGGTTTGCTGTGCCATTTGGTGTGTCTTTATACGTCTATGTGTAACTCGGGTTCAATGAACTCTAGAACTGGGATTTGTGAAAACGAACCGGAAAGCGATGAAGTAGGTAATTGCCTAAATTATTTACTTTCATTATTTTTTTTACAGATTAATTAAAATTAATTAGTTATATTTTTCTGTTCAATTTCTGATCGTCTTTTGAAAGGCTATGATCCTTAGCCCAATTTTTTTATATAAATACTTTCAGCTTCACAAAAGGCAGGTTTTGGTACCGCGGGAGGCATATATTCATATGTTTGTCACTCCTGTACACATCAATCCCTAGATTCCTACCCAACCTTGATACATTTTACCTTCCCAAAATTTCTTCTTCTTCCTTTCCTTAAAACAAACTTTCCACACAGCATTCCGAAAAATAACATAGGTCCTGAGGGAAATTATTTTCCTCGTTGCCTCCTGCGGTGGGATAATTTAAAAAAGATATATATTTATCTTTCTAAAACTCTAAGAGCTTTAATAAATTAATCAATAAATAAATGTTGAATAAATATGAAGCCAAACCACTTAATACAAGGTTGTCGATCGCTACAAAAATCTATCACTAACCGCATGTATATTTTTCCTTGATTCGGGTCAAGTCTCAGTTCTTCAACTGGTAATGGTAATCAATTGCCATTATTCATTACGCAATAGTAGTCATACCGTTTTACTGAGATTACGAATCGTATATCAGTGCGTTACGGTCTTACATTATTTCTTATTGTTATGAAGAAGAATCGTCTATTATGTGGGCAGTTACCGACGGTAATATTTGCTTTCGTTATTACTAAATTACGTAACTGATAAATATATTGAAAAAGATGAACATAATAGAAGTGTATTGTGGGCGTGTCCGTGTGCCCGAACTAATTACAATTTTTCATAATCTCTGGTGAAAATAATCAAATATTTTATAAACACACTAACGCAGTCCCGCGAAAAATCACGGGATATTTTAATTCAAAATTTGAGAAGGAGAATTTAAAAATAATATATTTTTCTTAAATACTCTATCGCTTGTCTGAATTTGTTCGAAGAATCAGTTTCAATTTCGAAAATTACAGCTAAATTAAAACAAATCCGAGTTATATCTAGAGTTCATAGAACCGGAGTTACAGACGACAACAGAAAACTGTATTTTATATAATAATCTTTCTTGAACAAATTATCAATTTTGTTGTTTTTTTTATTAAATGTCAATAGAGTCCCAACTACAGGGAGAAAATGAGTATTGCTGATTTATTTAAATCCAGTTTAAAACGGGATTGCAGGCCATTTCTTATAAACTGTTTGTAGATTCCAAATAAATCGGAACACGTGTTCATGCATGCACCTGCAAAGTGCAAGTGTCCTGATAATATACAATGACGAAACGCGAAAATATTTTAAGTTTTATTAAAAGTTTATTAGGAAACCTATCAATTTATTCGTTAAAGGCCTGCAATCCTGTTGTTAACTGGATTACAAACAATTTAAAGAGATTATTAATAAAATAGCAATATTTTATATCAGTAAATTTTCTCCGTGTATTCTCGAATATCCGGAGCAAGTGGGACTGTGGCATTTACAATTATTGAGGTATGTTATAGTGCGAAAGGGAATGAGATGGGATAGAGGAAGGTTGGTTAGTAACTGGCTACGTTTCGATTCTAAAGGATGGTCTATCGCCAGGGTGACACTATGGATAACATAAAGTAAATGTGTTTCTCCACGGCCTTGCAAGGAGAAAACTTACTGATATGCCATACTTGCCTTATATTTTGTATAATTATATATGTACCTGTATGTATCAAAAAAATTTACAAAATTTTTTTTTTTTTTTTTCTTATTTATTAAAATTCTGTTCAAATTATTCGTATCCCTGTTAAAAACGGAACTGCAGGTCTTTAAATAATTAACTGACAAATTTCCCAACAAATTATCACTAAAACACGAATATATAAGGATGTATGAACAATAATAATACAATACAACGGTTTCACACTATGGGAAACCAATACTTAGGTGATGCCGATATATTTAATATTAACTTTGCGAATTTTGTGGATCACGTAAAAGACTTATTTCAACACTATTCCTAAATGGAAGTTATATTTTTGTAAACCAGTCAATTCGCTGTATTTTTTTTAATTTATGTTCTTGTTATTTTTAATTTTGTTTCTTTCATATATTATTTTTTAATGTAATTTTATTTTTATTATTTCTTTCTCATGTTTTAAAACTGTCTGTCATTAAAATTGTACCACCTACAATGTAGGTGGTACAATTTTCCTACATGTAAAAGCCCTCTGGGCGTTAAATAAATAAATAAACATGTGTTCTAATATGTTATAAAACAACTATTAATTTCATCCGTTTTTTTTTCAGATCGGTATATACCACACTTAATGAATGTATCTGCACAGTAAGATGAGAATAAATTATGTAAAGGAGTTTTATAATGAGATGCTAGCGATATCTTCGGTTTGTGTGCTAATTATTCAGTGCTTGCCATTTAGAGTGTAAAGGGAAACGCACATCAAATCAAAACATATCACGACGTGCAAGTACCTACTGGAATGTACGTACTTCGGTCTCGTAAGACTATTATACCAAAACGACACGAGGTATGTTACGACAGCAGGCAGAACGATTTACATCTTGAATCCAATAACTTTTCAGGCAACCAGGGTGTTAAACATCCAAGGTCAGTTAGCGATATTTGCGAGCACGGTCAGAATATTTTCCGATTCTGAGAGTCGGTAAATGACAGCCGCTGCTTTTAGCGCGGCCTCCAAGGTATCAGATAAGCTGTTATTATGAACAACTTTTTGGATAACGTCTTTTGTTATGCAAAATCAATGGTTTTTTAATGAATGCATGGAAATTAACTAAGCTCTAAGAATTGAAAGAAATTGGTCCATAGACCTAAATAATTCATCCAAGACGCAATCAATAGGTTGAAACAAAAGTTGGTAGTTATGACTAAAACTACTCATGAACTAATTCATTTTTAATTATTACTTTTTTGGTAAACTAATGTTTAAGACAAAATTTTTTATGCATAGCACAAAGGGTAACAATTATTTTATAAGCAATTGGCCTGAAACACTCATCCACATTGAAAAATCTCCTGATAAAAGATACATGACGCCAACAGAGCTGTCGACCGGAAATCGAAAGGACACGGGTTCGAGTCCCGTTGGCGTCATGTATCTTTTATCAGGAGATTTTTCAATTTGGATGAGTGTTTCAGGCTCATAATTATTGCTTATAATATAATAATTAATTTTTAGTGTCAAAAAGTAACGCATAACAGTTATTATTTCAATTCGAGATTGTCAATTTATTAGTATTTTTCACTTTTACATGACCGTCTGATCTTTAAGAATGTCAATTCATGGACAAATGCGCCAGTGTTGCCAGCATATATCTATTTCTTGTTTGTTGCAGTTGTCGATATCAATATCGGTTTGGCTATCAACAGCGCGGTCGTGCTTGGGAAATCGGTGTAAAATTATTGGTAGTGACGCCCATCGGTCCAATATTGTGATGAATCGATAACTCGCGATTTCAATCAATAACTCATCCTATCGGTCAGTGATGCTAAACCCTCAGAAGACGAATAACCTAGTAGTTCTGTGAACAGAACAATTCATATAATATTGATTACTCCAACTTGATAGCTCGCACCAGTCGCACCGCTCACGCGTTCTGACAGAACAATAAGATTAAATCACACACGCCTACCACCTTGACAGGATTGACCGGACACGGAACATACAAACAATTTTACAGGCAGACGAATCATTTTACAGAAAGTGAATGAGTCAAAACAGGATCTACACTCAGTAAAAAATGCGTAGTTTGTTGTTATTAAGCTGCAAAAATATTTTCATTGGGGTTTCTTAAAACTTATTATTTATTTAATTAACGAATATAATATCAACTAATCACTGATAACATTCCTTTAGATGTTTATATAAATCTATTTCAATTTTACTTTGGAATTAATTAATTGAAATATTGGAAGCGGAAATAATCTCACTTTCCGAGATCCGATCAAGCTGAAAATCCGTAGATAGACTCGTTGTCGATGACAGTGTATTTTATCAAAAATTTCACTTTTACACACGCGGACAAATAGGTACATATTTCTCTGAATTCGACATTACGGCTGTTAATATACTAAATAAATGTCGGTCCTAAGCGATCGACATTTGGCGAGGCTTGTAGAATTTTCGACTCCAGTTCCTGGATAGGAAGGTTCAATAATAAAAAAAACGTTTTAAATTAGATGTTATAAAGTTTTTGTACTTAAGGACCTCCTGTGTCCTGTTGCCACATAAAATCGTAAACAACATTACTGACTATCCTGAATTATCAAACATAATTAATTTTAAATTCTGTCCCTTATTAACTACCACACGCTAAATTTGAAACAAATGCAGCATCTAATTCGACAATTAATCGAGCTCTTCATACTCTAAATAATATTTGTCTTAACTCTAACATTGACATTTTTTCGGATTCACTGCCCAAATTCAAACGTGGCATCATCTCAATAATTTAAACTATTCAATGCGCATACATACAGACACACATACACACACACATAAACACTCACACATACATTACACACGTCACACGCACACCTATAAACTACACAAGTCACCTAGTAATTAAGGATTAAACATACCACTTAGCAGACATTACAAGGAAACACATCATAAAGGTACACAACATGAAGTATCTTATTCCTGTATATTGTTTCATCTCTATAAATCATGTACTGTTTGTTTCTATAGGATAAAATAAAATAAAAATAAAAATTAACGGCAAACCGTTTGTGCAATTTTTTGTAATACTTTGATGAATTCAAATCAGGAGGCTTTCCTTATAATATGGTGTTCGACACATTTTCTTTGGTGTAAAAATCTTCAATTGTCACGAAAATAAGCATAAAATCTCTGTTAAAATCATATCCTAACTAAACCAAACTATATCAAATGAAGTGATATATTATGGAGTATCTATTGGTATCTTATATATGCAATACCTGTTAACTGTTGTTAACATAATTTTTAATTATTAAATGTGAAATGCATTAGTATACTGAAGGAATCTTTATTTGGTTTATCAGTGTAAATTGCACATGTATGAACCAACCTTATTTCAATTGGTGAATTTACCTAAATTATATTGAAAAATAAATTAGAACTATAAGTTTTCCAACATTTTTTCCACCATTGTACAGCAAAAACCACAAGTTGTATCGTATAGGTATTCCGATTATTTAATAATTGAACCAAATTTGCTGAACCTTCTAAAAATCCTTTTTTGTATTAACGACTATTCAAAAAATGGTAAAAAATTATGATTCAGTATAAAGTGAGAAAATAGTAAAATTTACCTAGACCAAAGAAGGAATTTTCTCCAGCAAATATGATTAGATTTCTGTTCCAATTCAGCGAAGACTCCATTGTGCAGAGCCAGATAAAGAAAACCTTGTTCCTAGTTAAATTATATGGGTCGCAATGTTTGTCTAGCAGATTGAAAACTTCAAGGAAAATAGGTCCCTGCTTTCGTAGCAAACGCAAATAGTTATTTTAAAAACCTTTAAAGAATGCCGTGCTTTCCTAAGCAATATTTTGTCCACAGAGGGTTTAGGGGTTTAGAAGAACAACAGAGAGGCAATATGTGAGATGACTTGGCAAATAACTCTCCAACATACAAATGCTAAAAATGTATTATCACGCATGGAACAAGAAAATAATCTTACCGAAGTATATTGGTATTTCGGTTACGAGACAATGGTTTTTAAGGCGAAGCGTAACGCAAAAGCATGAGTTTTTGTTTTGAAAATGTGATCGCTAAAAAGTATAAAAGATGTTTTTATGAAATACGATTATAACACATCTTTGACTTGGCTGCAATCAAGTCTTCTTAAAGGCCTCAAAAACGCACCCCTTTGTTAGGTATTGTTTTATTGTGTGATGTAGAAAATTTCAAGTTTTTCGAACTTAACATACAAACAAAAAATATTAATTTCGGCGATATTTATTAAAGTACCAGCCCATACGAGCGACATATGTCCAGCACTCTAATAGGTGATAATGTGGAGAACTCTTCGACATCAAAGAATACTTCAAAGTCCTTGTGAGAGACAACAGTTCAGAAACAAGAAATATTTGAAGTACATGCAAACATTCAGCGGCTTTTTCCTCAATGCTTTCAGCCCCAATGAATACCAAGTTTTAATGGTGTCAAACAGTTGTAACTTACGCGGTACTTAGTAGTAATATTCGGTAGGAAATTCATGATATAAATCCAAATCGAGACTGTACAAATCTTTGACAATTTTGGCGAAAATCTAACAACGCACTAGTGAAACGAATGCATGAAGATATTAATGATGTTCCTGAAGACAGCAAACCTCCAATTATAATGATGGTTAAACAAAGGTTTTCTTACTCTATAGTAAGAAAACCTAACAGCGCATTAGTGAAATTAATACATAACTATATTCTTGATGTTCCTAAACTTTGTATGTAAATGGCACTTATGCCGTAAATTCTAAATAAATAAATAAATACATCGAATCTCCGATTAGGGAGTAAGAAAACCCAAAAGCGCATTAGTGAAACGGATACATAACCATATTCATGATATTCCTGAAGATAACGAACTTCCGATTAGAAAGTAAAAAAAATACCAGTAAGTAACTTATACTTTTACCCACAAATTTGAAAAGATGTAATTATATGTAATCACAAAAACCTATTATATCTTACCACATTCAATAATAATCCCAGAAGTTAATTTAAATTGATATACCAAAGCCGAATGATTTTTTTCAACAAAGTTTGACCCATATGTAGAACCACTATAAAAAATACATTGTTATTTCGTTCGAAGTATATTTTAATTTTATTCATTACATTTGCGAAAACTTTGTCATTTCAATTTGTACTTAAAATATTATATGAGCTCAGGGTAGTGAAAAAAAACATTACGAGGGTATTTTTATGGAGTACCCACTTGAGGAATATCCTGAGGCAGAAAGTAAAAAAGAGAAAAAAGAAATTTTGAAAATTGCACCATTTTCAATCCTAGTTAATAAGCATAGCTTAAATAATTTCAAGCAATATGTAGTTTCCGAAATTCCTTTTATTTACAAAAAGGAAACTCAGACCTTATATAAATTTTAGCCAATTTATTAACTTTTACATCGTTCGTGTAAATGGTAGTTTGTGTGAAAACAACAACACAAAGAAGTCGAAAATAACATATTTAAAACAGATTGCTTAAATAAGTAAGCTATTTGGAACTTATTTAAACCATTGTGTAAAGTTTTCTTATCAGAAAGCCTTGCGGGAGAATTTAATTTTGATATTATTAGTGCTTTTAAAACCGAGAGCCACAATAAAATTCCTCGACTAATCATAAATTTTAATCAATTTGTTTTTCACTGAAAACTTCATTTAATAACTAAATACATTTCAATCAAATTTAAGATTGTTCTAGGGGAAGATCAGAGAATAATTACTAATGTTTTACATCAAAGGCTTACTGTTTGTGCTAACTTAGAATAAAGCTTTTCTCGTGAAACGAAAATTAACATTTCATCAAGAAAATGTTTTCACGCCAAAATGTCTCTTAGCGGGGTAACAACATAGTATATTACAAACGTTTATTAACCCTTCCGCACCGGAAGGGGGTAATACACATCCCCCAAACGAAAGCGATCGAAAACAGGTTTGGTAGAGGTAAATCATCTACATACCATATACTATTTCAGTCGACAACGCAAGTAAAATGGTATAGAGTTTAAGGGTGAGGAGAGATACCCTTTAAATGCGAAAAGATTAAAGGCATTGGAAATTGGAAACACTTCAATTTTGTTGTGTATATATAACTATCTAACTTGGTTTATATATTAATAGAATAAACAATAAAACTATAATTGCCTTCCGTACAAATTTGATTTTAAAAAAATGTTCCATGTAGCCCAAAGGCTCAGCGCTCTATCTCACTTAAACTCGCCTGACATTGTAGATCTCCATCCCATTTGAATTTCGTAAGCACAGTTGTTTTAATTTTAGCCTCAGTTAGGCAAATATTTGGATAACTAAACACGCCCACAAAGCACTTCTTGTGTTATTCTTTATTCTATCGTTATATTGCACTTTACCTAACCAAACACCGTGTCTTATATTACCTAACCTAACCATATTTATTTCAATATTTCTCATTTTGACTTTATGGAAGCAGGGTTATAGGATGTTGTCCCATTATATTCTTCAAAGATATTTAGTTTTTAAACATGTAGTTTTAAAATGTCTTTTTCAAGACCTGTCTAAAAGGATGCTTCCCTCGTTTCCATTAAAGTGACATCCTTGCCTGTGTTTCTTTTCTTATTCTCACCAAATTCCCATATATCTTACACGTATACATAAATATACATAATACATTCCCAAAGTATGCAAACAACAAACATCTCAAAGGTTCATTATTCACTAAATTTTGGCAAATTGCCAGACTGTTATTTCTCAAGAATGATTTAGATGATTGATGTAAGAATTATTATTACGTTTCTTGAAACCTCTGATACCAATTTCGGAAGCGGTAAGTAGGAAATACTAACATAAGATCAAATTAACATACAAATGAAACACTAACTATGCTAAAAGTAATTAAAACATTAGATACTGTTTGAGACCATGTCATTTTCAAAATTGTATATTACAACGCCTATTCAGGAAATTAAAAAAAGATCAATCAAATATTTTTTTTATGTGAATACCGCACAAGAGTTTTAACCATCTGGAGCCAATGATACCATATATTGGATAATTTTTTTTTAATGATAAACTAATGTTTATAAGACAAGGTTTCTTATGCAAAGCACAAAGGATAACAAATTATTATAAGCAATAATTAGTCCCCTTCTTAAAAAAAATAGAGTAAGCAGTAATTTTTTATTGAAGTACTAGTACATATTGAGTTATTTGGCGTGTTGGAAATAAGCCGACGTGGCTCAGTGGTCCAGAGCATCTGACCGGACATCAGAGGTGCGGGCTCGATTCCCGTCGGGGGAATTTATTTTTATTCGGGAGAAATTTTTAACTTGTATTGATATTTCAGGCGACTAATCATTGCTTATTGCCCATTGGGGAGTACATGGCTATTCTGTTCTGGTCACCAAATACGGCTAAAGCCAGTTCAAGCAACGTTTTAATTCCGAATGGTGGTATTCAACCAGGGCGATACTGAGAGTATCTTACACTCTGAAACGTGTTACACGTATAAAACATATTATTTTTAATTAATAAATTGTCACATAAAAGAAACCCATAAAAAAAATTACTTGCGCGCGCCGGAATTTGAACACTTCAAAATTTTATTATTTTTAAGGTCACTATATCAATAAACTTACTCGTAGTAAATTTTGCAAATTCATTTGGTGAAATTATTCAAATTGCTTTTATATTTTTATTTTGAAACTGTTTTTATATTTTATTATAACGTCTGCCACTGAAAATAATGAATTTTCCCTTAATAAAAGTAGTCATTTTACTGTGTTGAAATTGTTTATTGTGGTTTTTTATTTGAATTTGTAATTTTTTTTTTCACATAATTAACAATTAATATGGAGTCTTCCACTGTACTGAATAAATTTATCCTTGATAAATAGTAAAATTTTGTTGATATTGATATAAGTCTTCTACCATAAATACTGAATATTTTAATGTTATTATGTTACGGTCTTTCACTTAACTGAATAATTAATAATTCATAAACGTTCTCCGAGGAGGTAAATAGACAACCTCTGTAAATAATATATTTAGATGAAATGAAATATAAAATGATTATTGCGCTCTTGAGGTGATTTTGCACAAAAACGGCGCTATACAAATCATCCAAATATTATTATTATATTTTTATTCTGTGTAATCCGCGGTAAAGTAAATAAAATTTGTTGTTTATAGTATTAAATTTTGCATTGTTATTTCTATGTAATATGCTATTCCTTCATTTTTTTAAACATTAACACCACACAAGAGGCCTTGATGAAAATAATTTCCCTCACAACCTATGTCACCTTTGGGAATACTGAGTGGAGGGTCTTTTTTAATAAAAGGAAGCAGAGGAATTTGTGGGAAGGTACGAAGGTTGGAATCTAGGAATCTAGGGATTAGTGTGTACAGGCGTGACAGATGTATAAATGTATATACCTCCCATTACAGCGAGAGGCGATGATCGAGAGACCAGTTGGGAGAGGTCAAAGGGTCTCCAACCAGCCTCTCCCGATCTGGCACCCCACGCATGTGGTGGGTAGGCGCAACCTGAACACGCCTCATCCGATGAACTCAGGCACCCCGGCTAAATCACTAAACTTATCGAACCACTTATGGCAGAGGTATTGGTTATCCAATAAATGGTTCCCGGGGAGGCGGTACAAAAAAACAGCCTCCCGAATTGTTAAGAATAACGTTTTCACTTTGTGGCGTCATATTAACTTAGTATACACCACTATTCAATCAAAATAATCGACTTGCTTCAGGTTCAAAATCAATGGTTCTTCGTTATGTCTGTTGTGTTAATTTATAAAAGTTTTTGATAATCGTACATAATTATCTACTTTGTAATAATATTGGTTATTTTCTAATTGGCTCGTTGAAACATTTTTGTCTTTAAGTAATTATTTGTTTATACTTGTTTGTCTTTTTTTATATGTGTTAATTTTCATAATCCCGACGACTAAACCACAGGTTTTCAAACATGTCAATTATTATGATTAAGTAGTGGTGTATTCAAAATTATTTATTTTTATTTAATTAATTTAATATATTCAATAATTTCATTATATACATGTTTAATCATGTTATTAAGTCCAGCATTTTAATTTTGTTGTTTTGACAGATTCGGCGTCCTGTCATTATTAAATTTTATTTATTTTAAATTAAAATATGTATAATATAAAATGATAAAATTAATTTATTGTAATTTTTTCTAAATTTTCCTAAATTATACGTCACTGTTAAATTAAACATCTTAACTGTGCGAATGTGAATATGACCGTATTTTTGAGGTTTGGAATAAAGTGATTCCAGTCTAATAAAATCTTGAATGAATATAAGATATTCCCTGCGAGTAACGATTTTAACCCAAGCAGTAAACGGCTCTATTCCTCGTATGGAAATACCAACGCTGCAGCGGCGTATAAAGAAATCTTCTTTATAAGTAATAACGGTTTTGTTTAAACGGTGGTCTCTGAGTATTACTAATTACGTGAGATTGATAAATTGATCAGTCAAATGTTTAACAATAATATTGTTAATAAAAACAAATTACAAGAACAAAAATTTTTTAAATTGGTGGATACATTATTCGATGCCTAGGGATAAAGCAGAATTTCCCTGCACTAAGAACAACTCTAGAGATAAGCTTTTAAAGCCTTCTTGCACTTACATTCTGAACAATTAAATACATCCGCTGCCTCTGCATTTATATTATCTGCATAATGCAATTCAGGATCCTGGTATATGCCTGAATATAAATTACTAAATTTAAAAATGAGTCATTTTCCCATATCACAATGCAGTTCTTTTCGAAATAAGTGATTATAGTTTGATTATTATTTTTTTTGGTAAACTAATGTAAGACAAGATTTTTTGTGCATAGCACAAAGGGTAATAATTATTTGATAAGCATTAATTATTAGCCTGAAACACTCATCCACATTGAAAAATCTCCTGATAAAAGATACATGACGCCAACGGGACATGAACCCGTGTCCTTTCAATTTCCGGTCGACAGCTCTGACCACTGAGCTATGGCGGCATATCTCTTATCCGCGAAATAATTCAAATAATAATGGTAAACTAATGTTTCAGACAAGATTTTTTATGCATAGCACAAAGGGCGTCATGTATCTTTTATCAGGAGATTTTTCAATGTGGATGAGTGTTTCAGGCTAATAATTATTGCTTATAAAATGATTATAGTTTAGAGTGTGGAACCAAATAGAAATAATATTCTAAAATAATGTCGATGAGTTGCTCTGTTTGAGTCTGTTTTTATCTGAGCAGTCTTGTATTATCTTTTCTCCTGTTGTTATTCCACAACATCACATATTATTATTTCGTTTGGCTAATCAGCCCTCTTTGTAGAAGTCGGAATTGGGTTTTAACAATGACTAAATCTGTTTATTCTCTAATGAATGGGTCTTAAACAGACAGAATACACTTGAGTTAAGAGCCCAAATCTTAAATATCACTAGAGTACCCTTTCAGATCCTGAGGGGGTATTTCTATTCTCCACCCACTAATAAGGTGGAATATTTTCAACACAGAATGTGTAGCTATAGCAGTGAAAGGCAATGCCTTTGAAAATGACACTAAGCGAGACTTCAACGATTAATATTAAGATAAATTTACAACTCTAGAAATATCTGAATATAAATAGTTACTAAAACACTGAAAGGAAGCTGTTTCTAAGAGGGACTTCAGAAGGCGAATGTAGATACACACGGCGGTTCCGGAAACATTGAAGAAGCGACGTACGTGCTGCTTGAATAATGGTAACAGTTCTCGGAAATAAATGTCATTTAGGTTGACAGAAGGCACTGCCACATTATCAATCATATGTGAAATGTAACAAAACTTACACAAATACGCAAACGCAGGCACCGCAATAAAGTATACATTACATCAAGTAGCACGAGACTCATGATTGACAAATAAATGCCAGAAAATTATGCATTTTACATCATAATATGAAGGTATTACATGCATTATGCAGAGCTTTCTCCAATTATTCATAATAACTGCGGATTTGTACGTTGCAACTAAATGTTGTAAGCCACGTAATTATCGTTTACCCGCTGGTGGAATCTCCAAGTAATGAGGTCAGCAGTACCTATCCTTATATTCAAATCTCGCCAGTATGAAAGCGATTTTTTTTTGTAGACAAAATAAATTTCCTTAGAGTTTTAGAGCGCCAGGGAATTTTGCATGAAGTGGGAACGCGGAACAGAGAATATTTCTCGTTTCAAGTTTACACTTGAGGACAAAAACAATATTGTGATACTCGTAAATAAACCGTTTGCGCTTATATTACATTACAGAAAGAGGTGGCCTGAAATAAAGGTGCTCTCATCCGTAAAAGTAATAGAAGAAGATTTTGACATGTAACGAATTCATTCATAATCAATTCCAGAAAAAAAATTATCTACAAATTGCTGTCAAATGTGAGTGCGAGGTTTCAAAATAATTATGTTTTTTTTTTACTTTTGTGGATTAAAACACATTTAAGGTTTTGGGCATCTTCAGACTGACCGGTGAATAAAAATGCATATAAGTCATATTAAAATAGTATTCCACCATCAAAGGTTTTAAAAGATAAATAAAAAAATTATATTATTAATTGGTGAACTTTACGTATTTGCAACTTACCACTGCCCCGATCCGAATAATTATAATGACCTTCAAAATTTGACTAAAGATGACTTTCTTTATCTGACAGCTCATTTTGATGTTTCTAATGCTCTTTACACCATATTAATACACAGCAAAAAAAAATCACATTAAAATTATTATAGACTAGATGAACTCCAGCGTTGCCCGGGATTTATGTTGAAAATTTTGAAATCAGACATAGACAGTTTTTTTCCATGCGAAATTTCATGAAGAAGTATCCAAATTCTTTTTAGATGAAAAGGAAGAGAGGGGTGGTTTTTTGAAATTTCGTGTAGAAATGTGCAACATTTCATCGGAATAAAACAATGAAAAAACCATGCAACCCAAAACCTTTATGCACATTGGATAGATAATTCATATTCCTGGACACTGTATATGTGCTTTTTTTTTTTAATATCTGTCAATTTTTAAAACCAAATTTTAACATATATTTTTCCCCATAACAGAGACTTGTTTGCTTAACCACTCGGAACATTAGAACGTCAAAAGACGTAAATATGATAATAGCGGTCAAGACATTAGTACGTCTTTTCACGTAAGCGCGCGAGATTTTACAAAAATCGATTTATTTCCATCACTAGTATACGGATTGCCATGATTTAAAAAACAGAGTATCGATAATGAATAACGCTACGCGTCTGCATTCAAAAATATCTATGGAATCTAGAGGTGCATTTTCTGAGTCGATTGAATCTGTCAGCTTGTTCGTTCGTAATTTATTGCGTTTTTAAATAATTTATTAAAAATATTTTAGTTTGGACGGTTAATATTTTGAGGTGACCAATAGTTTTTAATTATATTTCTTCAATATATAAAGTGTTATTTCTTTATGATACTCAGAAAAAAGTACATTTTTCACAGCTTTGAAATAATGGTCAGCGATTTTTACATATTTTTGACGTTTTCAGAAAATGTATATTTAGAAACGCAAATATTTACGTATAACAAAACAATACGATAGTGAATTTCATAATCTTTCCAAAACATTTTTTAGAATGAGGCTACGTTTCCCAAAACGTGAGTTATGGAGCTTTTAACAAAACTCGTGAATAACACAAAAATTTCCGCGTTTTGACAGTTCACAAAGGGACACAAAGTAAATAAAAGTCCTTTTCTGAGAGGTTAAGTAAAAACAATATGTTTATGCAATAATCATTGGTAATTGAATCCGAGGCAAAATATTCTTGTTTAAATTCCTATTCAGTTGCTATACTATCGTTGATTACGGATACAATGTACCTAAGTTTTTCTATCAAACTTTTATATTTTAAAAGTGTCGACGAAAGCAAAAGCTGGCGTTGTTATTTTTCTTTAAAATAATAAAAAATTTCTTTGAAAACTTCAATTTTCGTTGTTTTGATAACTTTATTTTTTTGATATGTGGGTCGAATTACCGATGTAAATAACACCGTTGTTTTGCTTTCAGTATTTTGAAAATTTTCAGAAGTTGGAAGTTTTTTAATGGCTTGGAACTTTTGAAATCGGGAGAAGTTTTGGTAACCAGAATTTTTTTTAAAATTCCTTTCAATGTGTGTTTTTGGGACACTTTTCGGGGTATTACGAGATAGAAGTAAGATAGACTTGTATAGAAATTGAAGATTTCGTAAGTACTTTTACTGTACTTGAAATATTTCGTAATATACAAACTTGAATGTCGAGAGAAATCTCCTGTTTGACTAACCATAATAATTTACTAAAAAACCTTCCTTATCATAATACAATTTGGGAGACGAGTGTAGGTACCACCGCCTCACGTTGCGTATTGATTAGATAACCAACACCTCTGCCATGGGTCACTCCAAATGATTCGCTACGTTTAATGACTTAGCAGGGGTGCTCGGGTTCACGTGGTAGAGTTTGTCCTGATCAATTTGAAAAAATTTATGTGAGACGTTTTGACTCGTAGGACCCAGACAGGCGAATGAAACTGATTATCTGTTAAAGAAAGCATTTCGAAATTCAAGGATTCATTCATTCATTTCGAACAAGTGTGATCAATTAAAAAAAATGTGATGTTAGGGAGAAGAAGGAAAGACAGTACCTACCTGACTATTCAGATCTGGTCACCTAACACGGCTAAAGCATTTCAAGCAACGTTTCAATTCTGAAAGGTGATCTTACACCAGGGCGATACTGAGCCTATCTTCCACTCTGGAAGGTGCCGCAAAAATACTATATTATGTATATTATTATTAACAATATTATTTTAAACGAATAAATTGTGGAATAATACAATTTAAATACATAAAATTTACTTGCGTACGCCGGGATTTGAACCCGCGATCTTTGGCTTGCTAGTCGAGAGCTTTACCCCTCGACCACAGAGGCCGTCAAATTAAATTACTGTGGGCACACAGTCACGCCCGCAAGGCACTTCTATCTGTACATCTTTTCAGTGTAAAAAACGCCTCATTTAAAGTGGTTTTTAAAACCCTCTCTTTGAAAATATAATTAACAAAAAAAATAGAAAGACACGAATCTTGTAATCAGTTAAAAAGTAGTTCAAATATTATTTTCCCTACGGCCACAGGCAAAGGTGGGAAAAACAACTTTGTGCTGGGTGTATGAGGAGATTTTGGGCCTGCTATTAATGGTGGCTGTTGAATTAGAACAGGACAAGGACGCCTGGAGGCACCGTGTTGATGCTATGGGACTCGACCCAAATAGGAGAGATACATTTACTGGAGTGATAAATACTCAGTATCGCCCTAGTGAAAGATCACCATTCAGAATAGAAAAGTTGTTTGAGATGGCATCATCTCAAGCTTCTCTTTTCCTATTTCTTACTCTTTTCCACAGCCTACTTCTATTGGGGATGCCATGGTCCCACTGGAACACAAATCTTTGATTTGTTAATTTCATACAGACCCGAGTGGGATTGACAAAACTGAGGTACGTATGACGTCACGCGTACCCAGTTAAATTTCGACGATTTTGGCGGGCCTTCAAAAATGCAATCTTTGAAAATTATTTTAATTATGAAATCAACATTTCTTAAAAAAAAGAAACTGGAATTTAAGTTAAGAGGTTAACGTTCATTAAAAATATATATAAATCAATTAGAATTCCTTTTTACGTTTAGTTGGGACGACTCGTATGCTTTATTCACAACAAATGAAAAAGGACAAGGGAGGAGAACGTGAGAAAAGATATTCAGGATTTACTCACGTATAGTTTATCCAGGACACTGCCATAAGGATCGAACGTCTCTCTGAACTCTGTCCTCCTGGCATTGGAGGCTTGCACGTTCACTTGGACTTCAGCCAGACAGTACTGCCTCTCTACTCCGCCGCGCACACGATCGTGCGGGTGCAGACACTCGTCGAAGTTGCCAAGTTGGAAGGATGACCCGTGCATATAGCCCAGAGGCTGCTTGGCAGTAGCATCCCACACTAGAAAAATAAACGTAATAATGTGTTTAACATCGCAAATACACGTTATAATTTAATGATAACTTAAATGTTATCATTAAATTATAACATTATTATATGTTAGTAAATCTAGTTAGTTAGTAAACAACGTTTTATTTATTACAAAATAATAAATTTTAATGAAATATTCCCAGTGAGTTTACAAAACTCATTTCGGGAAAGACGACATTATATTAAAGACAAGACAAAATAGATACATTAAAATAAATAAACGCAGAAGTTATTTAGGAGTTCCAAAGAAAAAATGTGTCAGTCATTAATAAAACTGCTGAGGAAATATTTTTTAAGGGCTTTTGCCAATGTTTTTTTGTTCGTTGCCGGAAGTTTTAGATTACTAGGTAATGCGTTATATTGCTTATGTGCAATGTATTGTAAAAAATTCCTAATTTAGTCGTGTAAGTAGATAATTTATATACATAAGATATAATTTTAAGTAAAATATACAAACCAGCCATATTTGAAACGGTTGATTTCCATAAAATAAAATAAATAAATACCGAGCATAAAAAATTGTACATGTGTGGTTTCTTCGCTACTATGACAAGTTTATAAAAATAATGATCTTGGTTAACACTTTCTCCTTCCATCTTCTCCACCCCTCCGCACAGCCTCCGCAGATGCTCCACTTTTTGTAAAGAATAAAGAAAATAATCGGAAAATGAATTTTACCACAAAATTTCTTCAGGTAGTCGCTGTAACTTAGTTAAAAATAATTGAAAAGTTACAGTAAAACTTTACAAAGGCTAAAATGGTAAAGTTTTGAAAGCCCTTGCTTTTATGTAATAAAGGAAAAAGTATTCAAACTTAAAAAAGAGAAAATCAAGCTGTTTTTTTTTCTAACCTAGTTCCTGGACTGCCTCATGTCATAGCAAATTACAGCTTTTGTTACTGCGATCAGCATAGTAATAATAATAATATGGCATTTATATAGAGCAGTTTAGTGTCATTTCACTTCCAGTGCGCTTAACTATAAAAAACTTATAAAATGGTAATTTAGTATTAGTGGTCATTTTCATAAAATTATTCCCACAGTGTGCCTTACCTCATGCAGATCTAATATTATAACACTAAATATTCTGTTTATACAAAGTGATGAGTATGATGTTTATACAAAACTTAGAATAACAATAACAGCAGGACATGACAAAACAAGAATATTAAAACTAAAAACAAGAGGCAGTTTGTGCTCAGAAATAAGAATCTTCTAAAGACTTCTTTTGAAGACATTTTAAAAGGTACAAGGAGCAAACCGAAACCAAACCATTACCGGAAGTTTTTGAATATGGCTTATTATAAAATATCGAAAGGAAGTTAAGATTTATGAATGGTAAGATTTTTTAAATATATCTGTTTTTTCTGTTTTTAAAGCCCGTTTAGTAATGGTTTTAAAAAGAAATCAAAATCATTCTGTAAACTTTCAACCAGTCGATATTTATTACCCGAAATATTACGGGATGTAAAAGTATTTCGGGTTTTAAGCACAGAGTGAACATAATAAGTCAGTGGCGGCTTGTACTATATAAATATTGCCAATCTATCGCTACCTACTGGAGTGATCGGTATGCGTTAACTGCGGTAACTGTAAACTAAAGTGGCGCCATCTCACCGAAGAGTTTTAATGACATTGACGAGCGCCGTTCATGTTTTGGAGAATTTTCAATACTATGAACGAAATCCACGCTCTGCGCGTATACATAATTGGTGTTCCCGGTCCCGGGTTTCTCCATGAGCGGTATGGAATTCGCTCACACCACGTGACATATGACACGTGATACAAAGAAAGAAAATTCGAACGGGTTGAATTTAACTTAAAACTTTAAATACTTTTATTTGCTTTGATTTTCGATAATATTACTATCGGTCGATAATTATTATTTTTAGATTGACTGAAATGTTGGGGTTGCGTTGCTCCAACTTGAGGTAGCCGTCACTGATTTTAGGTAGGTACTTTATCACTATTCTAGATTTAAAATTGATTAGATAATTTTCACAACACATGCGCATACGAATTTACCTGCATTATTCAATTCGCTGCACATCGTTCAAATAAACAAATACAATGATGATGTTGTCTAATAAGCGATGATTACCTATCCGTCAATCAATAAAGTCATGAATCATTTCTAATAAATATAATACTAAACATTTTTTTTGATTATTGAAGACAATATTAGCGATTTCTAAACGAAAATCTGAAACAGAAAAATCAGGAAAGGATACGGTCACATCTAGGACTCGAACCGAGGACCCTTGTCTTTCCGGGACACGGGACACGTGTCCCGGAAATTTATGTTATTCCGATAAATAAATTTCTTTTTGATGGTTGAAATGCATTATTTTTCATGAAATTAATTATAGAAACAATGTCAATTAGCAAATTATACGCAATTGTCAATCGTGGCGCAGCGTCTTTGGCACTAGGCCCAGAAATCTAGGTTTTCGTAGGATAATGACAAATAAATTTGCCTTACACGGTGTCTGAAATCTCTGGTTCTAGCACTTAAATCCTAGTCGCGAAAATATAACCTTACCTATATACTTCGTGGGTAATTTGATAAAATACTTTCCGTCTTACTAAATAGATTCTTTTATGCCGGTTCAACGTTGGTATGGTAAATCCGGCCTCTTTTTACATTAACCCCACACAGGAGTAGGGTTCCCAGATGTCCGGTTTTGGACCGGGCAGTATGGGTTTTCGAACGGTTGTCCGGTCTAGAAAATTTCGGAAAACCGGACAATAGAATGTCCGTTTTTTTTTTAAATACGCGACATATATACCTCACTCACGAGATAATTTACAGAGTGATTCTGGCGGGTGGTAGAAAGACTTCAAATCTGTTGAAAATGTTACTATATGTGTGCAGTGTTCCCGTCTCCAATGCCTTCGTAGAAAGAGTTTTTAGTGTAATGGGTAATGTATGGACTGACAAAAGAAATCTACCAGGTGTGAATACCGTAAAAAGCAAAATAGGTGTTTTCTTCAATTTGAATGTCAGTTGCACTGAATTTAATATACAATTTCAGGCAATAAACGATTATTTAAAGCAGTACCATCTAGTGGCAAATATGTTAAAAGTGATTTTATGCTTATCAATAGCAATAATAAATATAAGTTTTAATGTTTACTAAGTGTTTCATTGTGTTCACCCTGAGAAAATTTTGGTAATTTTCTCTGTTTGTTTTGGCCAAAATCAGAGGGGTTTATGATTATCAAAGGACCCTTCGATTTTCGATAAATTGTGCCAAAAAATATTAAATCTTTAAAAAATCCCTTTGATAAAAATGTACGGTTTTTTTATCTGGACCATCTGGCAACCCTAGACAGGAGGCCCTGAGGAAAATAATTTCCTTCAGGGACTATGTCATCTTTGAGGTTGCTGTATGGTAGGTCGATTTAGGGAAACAAAGGAGAGGAAGTTATGGGAAAGAAAAAGGTATGATGGGTGGGTAGGAATCTGAAGATCAGTGTGTCCAGGAATGACGAACGAATGAATATATCCTTCCCACTACGGTGCAAAGCGATGGGTCGAGAAACCAGTTGGAGAGGTCAAAGGGTCTCCCCAAACCAGGTCCTAACACACATGAATACACCTCACCCGATGAACCCGGGCACCCCTGCTAAGTCACCAAACGTAGCGAACCACTTGGGGTGACCTATGGCAGAGGTGTTGATAAATGGTTCCCGGGGCGGCGGAACCCAAACCCGCCTCCCAAATTGTTTTAAGCCTAGTTTAGCCCTTTAAGCCCAGTTTAAGACTATTCAAACGCCGTGGTAATAACAGTTTATATCTCAGCTAGTAAACAATTCAATCGACATCTCAATTTTCATCTCAAATCAAATCTGCTTACAAATTTAATGCTAAAAAAATAAAGTACGAGATAATAATGTGAAGCGTATAATCAAAACCTCCTAGATCACAAGGCTGGGACGCTCATTCAAAGCAGCTATCTAACTTGTAAGGGATTTTACAAAAAAATGTTATTATTTTTTTTCAATTCATTCTTATTTACTAAAACATCTTATTCAATTTAAAAAAAAAATCGTTTTAAGAAAACTCTACATTAAACTGTTCCACATTGAATATTTCAAATAAAATTAAATACCTAGGAATAATAATAGACAAAAACCTAAACTGGAAAGATCAAATCAACCAAACCGTCAACAAAATAAGAAAATTAATTTATATATTTCTGGAAATTCGAAATTTTCTCTCATTGGAAATTCTAACATCATTCTACCACGCTATAGTACAATCAAATCTCCAATACGCTGTAATGAGCTGGAGAGCTGCATACAAAACACATCTACTCCCTGTTGAAATTATACAACTTCTAATTATAAAAATAATATTGAAAAAACAAGAGATTATCTAATACACCTAATTTTTGATGAATTTAAAGTAATATAATTTAAAGATTTTGTCCAAAAAAACATAATACATAATTCAAATAATAAAAGAAGAAAAAAACACAGCTTTTTAACTGAAAGTCGTACTCGTTAAAAACATATATTTCCAACACAAAAATGTAACACTACTTTTTCTCAACATCATTACATATATCTAGAGAAAAATACTTCAATAGCCTACCCGAGAATATCAGAACAATCGAAAACGATGAACACTTGTTAAAAGCAATTAACGAGAAGTTCAATGTAAAAATACCAAAATGATGAAACTATCTTTTAATTAATTATAAATTTTAATATTCATAATTCCTTAAATCATAATTACAAAATTGTTATTTCGGCTACTGGCATTATACCTAGCTCTCTCATTAAAAATTTAGGCGTATTAGATCTGTCAAAGAATTTAAACATAAAAATGCAAAAATCAGTCATTTTAAATGCATGTAGGATTACGAAAAAAAAAAATTATTTGAGGGATTAGTAGGATTTATAGGTCCAATTAGAAGTTCTACCGAGCCGAACCCTCTGATATGAAAATATCTGGAGTCGGTGAATTATTTTCCCATTTAATCTCTGGTGATTTGACGTGTTGTTTTTGTATTATTTTGTATTTATTATGCTTATATAATGCACTTGCATAATGTAGATTGAATAATTGAATAGATGATCATTTTTGAAAAGTGTGTGGAAGGGTTAAGTTTTTCCTGGGGGGAAGATTTAACCCAGACATAAAGACGGAAAATTTAAAAAAATATATATATTTTTCATCTTGATGCTACCACTCTTCCAGACACAAGCACCAGCTTCTATAGAAGAGGAACATTAAAAAATCAAAAGCAGTGAAAACTAATTTTATGAATTATTTTAGTTAAAATTGATGATTAAACTCTGTAAATTGATAGAATGAATTGAATTTTAATAAAGAATGAAAAACAACAAAAAAGTTTTTTTGTGGTTCTCAAACAAGTTAGAAGGCTGATTTGATTCAGTATCCGGGCCTTATGATCTAGGAGGTTTTGGTTTAATCCCTCGAGATTTCCAAATAGGCATTATTCATAGAGCTCTCCAAGATCGTCTCTTATCATCTACGGGTACTCTACGCCCTGCGCCGTACGATTTCCATAAATGCCTAACAGATTATGGTTTCCAGTGGTTTCTCAGAATATCAATAGATGGCGTTTGCTTGAAGAAGCTGGAATTTGAATGGTAAATCGACTATGTCAATTTATTGCCTTCCACCAGTGAGTTTCCCAGAAAATTACCTTTTCACAATGTCTACTTCTCGAATTTAATTTTCCGACTGGCATTAATAATAGATAAATCGGGGGTTGGCATAATTTTGTTAAACTTCTCGTCTTCAAGAACGTATCAACCCGTAAAAAAGGTTTTTTTTACTATAATACATCTATATTTGTTAATAGATGTACATATTTAAAAAATATTTAAATAAATGTTTTTTTAGTTTGACTGAGTATTAAACTTACCTCCCAAATGAGTGACGAAGAGGCGCGAGTGAATCACTTAAGGCGAAGCTTAATGCTAAATCACTATTTTGATTAATCTTTATAACGAATTGGTGTACATTATGAATACCAGAAAATGTGCCTTAGATAAATTGAAGGTTATACTATCGCTTCGCTTGAGTAGAATACAAATAATAAAATAAGATACTTAATAAAAAATATAAATGTAAACTATTACAAAAAAACATTTTTTCAATTAAAATGTATGAACGCGTAAAGTAAACAATTTTAAAAAGATACAGTATTATAGCTAAGATTATTTGTGACAGTTTCACTTGATTAACTTGTTTGCTTTCTTATAAAATTATTGCCAAAATAAATAAAAACCAGTTTTGTGCTTGAAATTGAACGTTTCTAGACTCCGTTTGTCGTGCGATTTTAATGTCTATTACCTACGATATAAGGTATACCAAGAATATACACATTTTTTGCTTGTAGCTTCCTCCTAAGCCAAATCCAAATTGGATGATACCGAGATTATTTCGTATGTCTGCTGTGAATTTTTGTAATGTCATCAAATTTCAGATAATGCGTTTGTATGTTCTAGTGTGTGTGCGCATATGTGTTTTCATAAGTGCCACCAAGATTTAATAGAATGCCTTATCATCGACAACGAGTCTAATTGCCCAATTTCAGGTCGATCGGATGATGAGAAGTGAGTTAATTTCCTCTTCTAAGATTTCACTTCGTTCATTAATTTATTCATTCATTCACTCGAAAACAAAATCAAATTCACTTACCTACGTGTATTTAATAATATACCTACTAGGTTGGATGAAGAAAGGCAATGCATTAAGTCAATAAACATATTAATTAATTTAAGCAGATATTTTAATAAATATTACACAACTGAAGACCCTTTACAAATATCAAGTGCGCCCCACTGTTGAATTTGGCAACCTCCTCTGGTCTGGAGCTCCAAAATACTTTTAAAAAAACCCTTGACTCTATGCAGAAATGGGCGGTCCGTTGTATAGATTCCTCTATCTTGACAAACAGATTGCAATCACTAGAACACAAGCGTCAGATGGGAATGCTGTACATATTCTATAGGTATTTCAAAAGAAGATTCTCCGAGGAACTAGCGTCATTGTTACATTCGGCACCGGTTCAAAGTCGAAAAATACGCAACCATCATTTTTACACGGTTGACATTATTTATCAGGGAACGGGTCGCTTCTACGACTTGTTCTTGAGTGCAATAGCCGGGTAGTGGAACGATTTGCCGGCCTCCGGGTTTCCTCTCTCCTACAACAAGAACACTCATTTCTTTCCTCAAAAAGACCCTCCACACGGCATCACCAAAGATAACAAAGTCTCTGACCAAATATGTTTACATAAAATATATATATATACTCGAAGAGTCTTGAAATTCTCTAGGATTTCCCTGCGCCAAGCAATTACTTGCACAATATAATATCTCTCACAAATCAGTTACATTCCTTTAACCATTTGCCGCAAACGTATTCAGTGGGTACCTTCTCTTCCTTATAGAAGGTCCCTTCATCTTGGGTAGGAGCAGCGAGTAGGAACTAAATAAATTTGTTTGGTAAAATAGATAATAAAAATTCTTTAATCATTGAAGACAATTTAATGACTTTAAAACGAAAGATGTGAAACATAAAAAACAGAAACGATTCCTTCGTATCTATGAAATTGAACCCACGACCTATTCCTTGCTGGATAAGTGCTCTGACCACTGAGCTAATTCTACTATATCAACTCAGTCATGTTTAACTGTATATACTTCGACTGAGAGCTACTTATTACTAATTTTTTTGGCTGCTATCTTTATCTGTGATATCAAGATTCTAACCGAGCTAAGTGCTATCTAGATAAATAGATAGATAGATATGTCTTGGCTAAATTTAATATATCCATATATTATTTTAATATTTGAGTCTAGGATAAATGTTTTTGTGGTGGAATATCTTATTATCCTAATGATTTGAAAATTTGTGAAAGAGAAAAGACAGAATTTTTTTATGTATAAATATATTTAATAATATTATTATTAAGTTTAAAACCAAAAAAGTTTATTAATAATGATTTTTTTTAAAGTTATTACCTTTACGCGTTCATACATTTATTTTGAAAAATGTTTTTTTAGTAATTTACATTTAAATTTTTTTTTTAGTAAGTAATTTATTTTTTATTTGTATTCAACTCAAGCGAAACGAAAGGAAAATCTCCAATTTATCTAAAACATATTTTTAGGTATTCATAAAGTACTCCAATTAATTATAAAGATTAATCAAAAAAGTGATTTGGCATTAAGCTTCGCTTTAATTTTAAACTTTAGTGTACCTACATCTATTCCTGATAATATGAACATCGTTCACGAAACATGTAGATTGTATATATAAAAAAGTGATGTAAACAAAGTTATTTTTCTTTTGAATATATTTAAAATTAATATATTTTCTTCTGGAATGCGATATTAAACATTTGAAAATGAATACTTTTCGACATTTCACCATATTCCGTGAAACCATTTCAAATTATATCACGTGCCGTAATGAAAATTTGATACGCTATTTACGAATTCAATTGAATGCTTGTAGAGGCCGAGGAGACTATTGAATTTCATTTAAACATTCCACTTAACTTCCGAGCTATTTATTTCGCGTAAGAGTCAAAAGAATTCGGAACGCTATAACATTTTACAGTCGTACATTGACGTAGGAAGAGCTGTGTATCTAGATATATAAGTTGTAACGTCAACTGGTCATGTGCTGCGCGCTTATCCCAATAAATACACAAATTATTTTTACATATTGAAAAGTGTATTATAATTGACGTTTGTTCCTTCGTTGTCGCTAGCATTTCAAAGGTCGCTGGTTCGATCCCGGCATGCGCAAGTCAATTTTATTTGATTCATTTGTATAATTTCACAATTTATTAATTTAAAATAATGTATATTATACTTACGGCACGTTGCAAAGTAGAATATACTCTCAGTATCGTCCTGGTGTAAAACCACCATTCAGAATTAAAACGTTGCTTGAAATGGCTTAAGACGTGTTTGGTAATCAGATCTGAATAACCAGGTAATTTCCCACCTTCTTCTTCTCCATCCCCACTAAATTCAGGCTCACAACATACCCCAATTTGGGATGCCATAGTCTCACTGGCTTCAGACGGTTGGGATTCTTGTGCGGTATTCACATAAAAAAAATGTTTTACTCGTTGTTAGTAAAAGAATATCTCTTTATGGTTTAAGTAAATTAGAAAAACTTTAGTGGGGTTGAACAAGTATATATTGTAAATAAATAAATGCTGTGTTGACATTGACAATGTAATCGTATAAATATATAATTAATTACATAAAAATAAATTAAATGTAAACAATTAAAAAAAATATTTACAAAGATATTAAATTAAATTTCTAGTAAATTGGGTAACTTATGGATACGGAGCCATCTAGTTTACTTCGCTTTCCTTGTATCCAAGAGTTCTTAGAACCTTACTGCATCATTAAAAAGTACGACGTTTGTTAACTTGGTGTTTCCATGTAATTGAGACAAAATGGAAATAAGTTATTTAAAAAATGCACAATTCGTGCCAAGACCAAGTTTTTTGGCGATCCGTCCTCTCTGCCTATCCCTGCGGGGAAGCGGCGAGATGGTTAGTTAGTTAGTTAGACACAATTAATGTAATACTTTTTTTTTAAATAAATAACTTGCATAACTGAATAAATTCACGATCACGAAACGTGCAATAATCTGTATAGTTGAAGTAAGATCAAATTACTTATTAATCGCTACAACAGTGTAACGATCAGAAGAAAAACAAATTTTCTACTGTTCAGTTGAGAAAAAAATACAGACAAAAGAAGATATCGTGTTTTCTTTGTCACGTTTTTAAAATTCTGCATTTTGTAGTTTATACCAAACAAATTACAAATAAAACAATACTTTTAAATTAGACCTTTTTTGATATACAAATCAATGATCATTCATTAAATTCATATAAATAAAAATTTTCGTTTGTTCAAAATCTTAAATCTCCGAAAGCTCTTGACTGATTGCTTTTAAATTTCGACACAATGTTGAATTCGAATAAGAGTGTGTTTTTATATATTTAGACCATCTAATTGAGACAAAACGGTGCATCTGTTGGACGTAAAATGAACACGCACTATTGTTTCTCTATCTGCACAGACACACTGAGCCCCAGGAACGACTGGCGGGGGTACAGCTAGTATAATATAAAAATAACATGAGCTACGTGACCGAATTTTATATTGATTTCTTACCCACAACACTGTGGAAACTATTGAATTTGTATATTGAAGCAATAAAAATCAATCATAATAAAATTGTTCACCATCTCTTTTATATGAATTATGTGCTTTAGTTCGGTGCAACTAATTTCAGCAAGATGTGTAATTTCTATAATGAGCTATAAGAGCTTTAAAATTTTCATAAATATGAAAAAGCTTGATAATGTGTTACCCTTAATTTTTTCAATTTTATTATTCAGTTTAATTTGTGTGTGTTTGAAATATAGAAAAACAGTTTGTACTTTATTGTGGACTGTGATCAATATTTGACACAACTATTTATGTAGCTCTGGTTAACAGTTAGAATTGGAATCGGATTCTGACTAACCCTTGGTCTTTTCGATTGATTTTATGGCCTTGAGGGCAATGTTGGTGATTACTGCAAAAACTTCGGTAATAGAATCGAATAAAAAGCACTGAAGTAACATGTTCACTGCACCGGCTTTCTTATAGACTCGTGATGTATAATAAATTGTAGCAACATCACTCATATAGGTATGTACGTACTCCACACTGTCAGACAGGGACAGGGAATTGGTGTAACCTGGTGTCCCACATGTATATGTTTTATGTTTATATGTTTATTATTACAAATAATTATAACAGGTAATTGAGTGAAGGAATTCTGGAACACATATTAAAGGGAGAAAGGGCTTAAAACAAATAATTTACATTGTAACATTAATGACGTTACAAAACGTCCTCCAATATTTTAATTTCTACCGTTCTGGTGTTTTCAGGCTGTTCAGAACCTTGTATCATCACGACAAAAATACCCAAAACTAACAATATAACTGACACGAGGCAAACCTGGTTAACTTCACTTAAATATTTGATTTGTTTAACCCTGCCCTAGGAAAATTGGCGGGTTCGAACCGTTTGAAGGGCAATTCCTTGCATTGACCTTGCTTTTAGCACGGATCTTTCATTGATTTGCTAAATAGAAAGCAAATATCATTATTTAAACGTACGTCAATGATGTGGGCTCTTGCTGGGCGTAAATTATGCCTTATGGATATTTTCTGTCAGAATTTCTTTGATATAATAATTTGTCATAATTATAACAATTTATACAAAGATCTCTGCTGGATGGTGTAGATTTGATTTGCATAAAATTCTAGTTTAATAATAAAATTGAAATTTTGCACACTTGACGTTCAAAATTATAGGAAAATATTTTATACATTTGACTGCCAGGCAATTGCAACTTAGCTGCTTTGGTCAAGTCATAATCCCATATTAATATTGTTGCAACTTTTTTCTCTTTATCTTAATAAAGTTTTAGAAGCAGTACCAATTGGCAGAGATGAGATGTAATCCAGTTATATAACTAACAAAATGTATGCACTCGCATACTGCCTTCTAACACTGTATGCCTAGACATTTGAAGTCTAGAGTAATTTTTATAAAAAGAAGCTTCTTTTATAAATAAAAAAATAGCGTCTTGACGTGTTCGGTAAAGCAGGAAACCGTCTGTTTCCTTAGAACGCCGTGGGAAAGCGGTGGGCAACCTCCAAATCGTCGCTCTAGTTCGTTTTTATCCAACAGACCAAAACGTAAATCGGGAGAAATGGCGCTCCTTGGTTTTTTTTACGAAAAACGCATATACATTAAAATTAGCTCAATTCTAAGCGTACTAAAATGATTTAAAGTGATAGAAATTATTATTTTTAAATAAAATTCGTTCCAAATGTTTAAAATTACGCAGAAAACACGTTTTTAATTTGGATGTAGGAATTTTGTTTAATTTTGGTGAACTTAAGACAAACTTTGTCTTGAAAACACATTAAAAATATATTTTTTTAATTTTTCACTTATATCGTATAAATAAATGCTTTCTGAGAAAAACTGAATACTTAACTTAATTTCGCCAAAAATGGTCTGATGGACAAAAACGAACTACAGCGACTAAATGTCTACATCTGATTTGGAAAACTCTGCGTAAAGCCCGGGCAAAGCTGGGGACTTCAGCTAGCAAATGAATAAATAGTATTAAATATGTTATCTCTGTGAATGTTTTTGGTTATTAAATATAGACAATTTACTATAAAATTAAATTATAATACAATATTTTACTTTGTATCGAATAAAGAAACATTTGTTTTTAAAACACGTAGATAATTTTTATTAAATAGTGTTTTAAACTTCTTTTTTTAAAAATTATTGTGTAAAGACTCAAATTTTAATATTTAATCATTGAAAATAATATAATCGACTCTCAAAGGAAATATGTGAAACAGGAAAATCATAAAAAGATTGTGTCGCATCTAGTAATTG
Source organism: Hesperophylax consimilis (assembly GCF_061612785.1). Taxonomy (NCBI): domain Eukaryota; kingdom Metazoa; phylum Arthropoda; class Insecta; order Trichoptera; family Limnephilidae; genus Hesperophylax; species Hesperophylax consimilis. The sequence goes on from NC_142846.1 coordinate 5,802,802, forward strand.
AACACAGAACCCAGGGCTTCGCTCCACCACTGAGCTAATTTGACCCTACACGGAGAAAACTGGTATTAAATATTACTTATTATAAAGAATCTCATCTTATTATTCGTTAACTAGTTAAAAACGGGATTACAGGCCTTTAAAGAATGAATTGATAGGTTTTCTGTTAAACTTTTAGTAAAATAGGAATGTATCATCACGCATTTCGTCGTTATATATTATCAAGGCAAAAGAAGTTGCGTGAACACGTATTCCGATATATTATGAATGTATTAAATTTGAAGAGATTTTTAAAAAAATTAGCAATACTCATTTTACATTTATTACCGTGTATCCCTTCGGCGAAATGAAGATAATATTGGTAGCTCTTAGTCGAAATACTATACAGTTAAATATGACCAACGGGGATAGGGTCGAATACCCTCATTGGAATAACAAAGCCCCGACAAGGCTGATGTCCTGGGTTCAATCCTTAGTTGAGACCGAATTTTTTTCTGATATTTTTGTTTCACATTTTTCGTTTTAGAGTGGTTAATAATGTCTTCAATAATTAAAGTTTATTATTTTCCTATTTTTTTATGTAAATTAGTTTCAATTAAGTCAAACTAGGTAAATACGAGTTTATAGTAGGAGAGATCTAGGCACAACCAATTCTAGAATTTCTCTTCTGAATGGTCTTCAATTGTTTTGACCCTGATTGATGCTCTTTAACAAGAGTGTGACTAAAAGTTCCATCCACTTGCTTCGAAGCACCACACCCGGTCTGGTAAAATTATCATAATTTAATTCATGAGGACTTATTTATGTTACTTTATTTTGTTTAAAAATATCACGGAATATTATTTTCTCCTTTGCAGTGGCGTATCGACGCCTAGGAAGGCAGGAAAGTTGCCAAAGGGCCTGCACTTTAATTACATTATAATGCTGATATTAACAGAATTAATTATTATAAGCATTTCATTTCATAATCAGCGGCATTTATTTTTACTCGGGAGATTTTTTCAATTTGTACGGATATTTCAGGCGAGTAATTAAATCTTATAATAATTTGTTATCCTTTGTGCTTTGCATAAAAACCTTGTCTTATAAATATTAGTTTATCATTTAAAAAATAATGAAACACAACTGTTTACTTTTAACGCCATACCAACTCCGTTCTATCGCAGTAAGGTAAGAAACTCAAGGAAATACGAATGTAGACTTAATGCTGAAGAAGTTTAATTCCTATTGCAAAAACACGTACGACCAAATTACTAACGATAAGATTGTAAAATAATGGTAGATAACATACTATACAGAATGGATAAAAGTGTTTTTTCACGTACAAATAAGGTAATAAACATTTAAAATTTTGAATGTATTCCACCTTTTAAATTTAAGCTTACTTAGATGTGTTATAATGGTTGCTATTATTTCTAAAATTATTATAGAATAACGAAACAATTTTAAACTTTTTTCAACATATTACTTTCAGCTTATTATAGACATTTTACGACAGATTTTTAAATTTCAAACAATATTATATAATAACTAATTGAAGTTTCGGTTTTTAAGTTTGCCCTGGCGCTTAGTAGTTTTTCGCTACGCCACTAGTTATTTAACAGAAATATCCAAAATGTGTTGAAAATAAATCTCATTGCATGTTTGTTTAAAATCTGTAAGTAGTGTATTTTCTTACAACTTGACCTGCCGTTTTCCAAAACACTTGACCTACTGACTAAAACATTATTTGACTTGAAACGGTCAAGGCCCTCCTTATAAAGTTGCCAGGTATTATTTTAATCAGGTAGTAAATATAAATATAGAACATACAATTATTGTATCTTTAACTCTCCTTGGGTATTCGCACAATGTGATAAGGTACACTGGAAAGGCCACACTACTCTCCCTACGACGGTATAAGGAAACTGATTACTTACCTCCTTTCCTTCGTCGTACACGACATGACTCTATTTTCTTTTTTTTTTAAAACGATACCACATTTAATTAAATTATTGAAGACAATATCAAAGATTCCACTACAACTTGAAACTGTAAATCAGAAAAAGATTCAGTCGCATTAAGGACTTGATCCCAGGACATTCTCCTTTCCGGAGCGCCGCTCTACTAACTGAGCTAATGGGACCTTATCTCCTTCGGTCATATTTAACTGTATCATACTTCGAATAAGAACTACAAACATTATCTTCAATTTTCCACAACATATGGACTTGTTGTTAGATCTATTTAACATAATAATAATTAATAAGGATATGGGAAAGAGTATGGTAGGCTACTAACTGGCAATTTAGATTTCGTCAGCAAACATAGCTAAAGCTATTAGCAATGGTGGTCTTTCACTGGGTCGAATCTGGGAGTATCTACCATTCTGGATTTTGCCAGAAAATTATACCTACTACATATTGTATTATGTTATTAAATGTAAAATATATAGGTGATTTGATCATCCTTGGACTCAAAGCCAAGGATCTTAACCACTCGGCCACGAAGATCGTCAATCAGCTTGCATATACTGCACAATAGTCCCAACTGCTCCGAACCGTCTGAAGCCAATGAGACTATGATTTACATCCCCGATTAGAGTATGTTGTGAGCCTGAAAATTATGTGGAGAAGAAGAAAATGGGGGAGAGGAATTTGGAGAACAATTCAGAACCGGTCACCAAACATGACTAAAGCCATTTAAAGCTACGTTTTAATTCTGAATGGTGGTATTTCACCAACTTAATTTCGCTACGGAAAATATCTACGTATTTTTTTTATTAATAAAATTTATCAAATAACACTTACTTGCGCACTCACGGATTTAAACCCACACCTCGGGATTCATAGGCAGAATCGTCACCACTCAACCACGGAGGCGATCATTTATATATATATTAGCCTTTTTTTCCATTATTTCTGGCTTTCAAGCTTCAAGGGTGTTCTTGGCAATAATTTAAAATTATTGAGAAATGAAAGGTGAATTTAAATATTAATTTTATTTAAATAGGCAAATTTTAAAATTATAATGAAAATTGGAGTCGAGTTCAGACTTAGAAGAGATGAGATGTTGAATGGAGGGGAGGCAATTTTAGATAAGGCTTGATAGAAGAGAGGATATTTGTTTAGAGAGGGACAGCCAAAAAATATGTGATCTAAAGTTCCCACTTCTAGACCACAGAATGTACAATCTGGGGAGTCAACGACGTGAATTTTAAAAAGATGGGAAGGAACGGAACAATGTCCGATCCTCATTCGAATGAGTGAAGAAATTTCTTTTTTAGAAAAATATATCAGCCTTATGCGTTAAAAATTTTAATCAGATATATATTATATATATTTTTCTAACCTAAACAGTATGATTTCTAATGTATTATTTTGTAATAAATAAATAACTATGCAAAATAAGTGTCACGCGTACTTTCAATTGATCAAATCACTTGAAATAAGTATCGCTCTATAAATTGCATCCGCATGTTATATTACACGGTTAGAGATAAACTATCTTAGATATAATTTAATGCAGTGAAATTCAATTATTATTACATCGCCTATCAAACATTTACTTTCATTTAAATCACTTATAACACTTTGTATAGGTAATTTGCGAAATGTTGAGTGGTGTTCACATGATATTTTCGCTATAAAACAAGAAAAAAAAACATTTTAAGAAAAAAGAGAGGAATCTGAAGAGAGTAATGGACCTTGGAAATGTTTAAGTAAGTTAAAATCAGAAGAAAATAAATATATTTATTTATTGAATATCAACGGTATAAATATACCATACATCATAATTAATGTCACAGAATAACAATTAACTGTGGCATTTGATCATAAAATGACAACAGAAAGTATAAAATTAATATAAGTATATGTAAAATATTATCAACAAGTATGAGTAGACTTACATTGTATTAGTAATGATTTAGAAGATATGATAGTATAGCCTTTTTGTACCTAGCTTCTCTGCAGTTAAACAGATCCGCTACATCTGCGTACCTATTACTAATTTTATTTAATCTAGGTACAAGCGACTGTTTGAAATGCTCAGTCCTGGAATTGTTACATTTAAACAGGGTTTTAGAAAGAGTAGCTCTAAAGGGCACATGAAAATCAATGAGGTTAATTAAATTGAAGAGAAGATATAAATTATGATTTCTTATTATATTTTCACACGCTATTATGTGTTTGTCTGTTTTTAAAGGTTACTTAAGACTACAAAGTACGTTTTCCTTTACAATAAACATAAAGGTTTTTATATATAAATTTATCTAATAGAGAAAAGAGGTAACGTGGTGTAGTGACGATAATTTTCACCCTAAAATCATAAGATTAGGGTTCAAGTCCAATCTTATCCAGCCCGGTCGATCAATAAAGATTTTGTCAATAATTTCGGTAACTTGACATAGTTCTAGAGCAAAGCTGCCCAACCCCAGGCCCGCGGGCCATATTGTGGCCCGTCAACGAATTATAAGCGGCCCGCGTGAACCATTTTCAAAATACCCGCCAATTTGAAAATTACTTAGATCGAAAAATATTTTCATATCGTTGAATCATCCACCAGGAGGCGTTGTGTGCAAAGGACATAAAGTTGAATGATATTATGGAGCCGGTAGTACGCTGCATAAATTACATACGTTCAAAAGCTCTTCACAGACGCCAATTCAGAGTTTTATTTGAAGAAGAAATCACCGAATTTGGAGAGTTACAACTGTATTGCGCTTTGCGATAGCTTTCAAAGGGCAACATGTTGAAACATTTCTTCATCTTGATGGAGCAGGTGTTGGAATTTTTAGAAGAAAAAGGGGCGTTACCTTTGGAAAGCGATTTACTCAAGAATAAGTACTGGTTGAGTGATATTGCATTTCTTCTTGACATCAACAATTATCTCAATATTTTAAATCTCAAATTACAAGGCAAAGATTGTTCACTTCCGACTGTGTTTAGCCAACGAAAATATTGACCTTTTTCCCATACTCAAAAGATTTGAAAGAGAAGCTCAGTAACAATGTCAGAAATCACATCGATTGTACTAATTACTTGGATTTAGATTTTTGTTACATAAAATGTTGTTTCGTTATTTGGCAGTAGATGCTATTTATTTTATTATTTCAATAAACGACAATAAAATTACAATATGTTTATTAATTTGTTTGTTACATAAAACAAGACATTAAAAAGCATAGGTAACAACAAAAATAGGAACCGTCAGTAGTCAGTGGCCCGCCAGTGACTTTTAAATCGTCAATTTTGCCCAACTGTTGTTAGGTTGGGCAGCCTTGTTCTAGAGCATGACTGCCCAACAACTGTTTAGTCCACGTGAATTATTGTTTGTACGTTAGCGATCTGCAGTCGTGCTCAGAAACGATGACAAGTTATCGATAAATCCTTCGACAATGGACCTTGCTATATACTGGCATCTTAATTTTTTTCATTTCTGTAGCTTTTTTAATACATCTATTTGAAGTTCACTTTTGTTTTCGGTTATGAATCCTGGAAGCTGAAATTAACCTACTTCCCCACAACCGATCGGGCTGAAACTCGACAGATAGACGTGTTGTCGATGACAATGCTTACAATCAATCATGAAATCGGATGACATTAGATCAGTTAATATACGAAATAAATATTGGCCGTTTGGTGAGATTGAGTTTTCCAGTTCCTGGGTAAAAAGGTTCAATCCCCAGTCAAACCGTTTTTTTTTTAGTTTTAAAAGAAATTTTTAATAGACGTACCTATTATTGTAAAAAACACGTTAATTTTTTTTATATTTTTCCCTTTTTTGAATTATATTGTATAGATACATATAATAAATATCATAAAAATTACGTTTTCTTATATAAGCCACATAATATAATAAGTCAGGTTGTTCTACTTAGTCAAATTGGCTGTAGTGTTTTAGTAATATAAACAGCACGAAGTTATGTTATGAAAATAGATATCATTAAACTAACTATGCAACAAAACATTACACATAATTTTACAATGCAATACTACACATTGCATGAAATGTTTATGATTGATGACCACGTAAAAGTAATTCCAAAATAATTCGTACTTTGTATACAAGTTGTGTATATTTAGATGGACGTTAATACTATTACCACGTGAAAGTACTGACGAAACATAATATAAAACGATATAGGAATCAATAAAACATTGTTATTTAATATCACAGTCCGTAGCGTTTTTTTTTTCGGAATCATTTTTTAAGGATTAGGATTAATTCTTCAAATATATTTTTTTTAAACATTAAAATGATTTAGATTGCTTTCGGGAAGAGACAATCTGAAAGTGTGATTTGTCAGAAAGAGGGTGTTAAAGCACATTAGTAAAATGTCGGTATTAATAACTCAAAACCAAACCTAACCTAACATCACCTAATAAATACTTAAATAAAATGATTTCGAGTAATTCGATATATTGATTTAGTTCGTTTTGTGTTATAATTTACAAGTACCTACTTTACATACAAAAATCATTATTTCTTAATAGAATTATTTATTTTATAGATATTGTCTTAAATTAGTATACAGCTGATTTTAATATATTCAATAATACTTATTTCGGTTGGGACTGTGTCTGTCGGTAACTCCGGTAATGATAACTAGAAATATTGGTTTTGATGTAAGGGTCATCATTTTCAAAATTGGAAGTGTTTGTTTCGAGAATTCAGAACAAAATTACTGATATAAAATCAGTTCAAATTATTCGCATTCCTGTTAAAAACGGGACTGCAGGCCTTCAACGAATGAATTGGCAGATTTTCTAGCGAACTATCGGTAAAACATAAATGGGAATATCGGACCACGTGTTTATAAAAAATCTAATATTTTCGCATTTAGCAACTTTGTTTATTAGAATAAACGCAGATGCATGAACACGTGTTCCGATATATTCTGGATGTATTGATAGTCTGTTAGAAAATGGCCAGCCATCACGTTTTTAATAAGTTTTTAATAAATCAGAATACTCATTTTTCCCCGTGTGGAGGAGTTTGTTTCGTGATTAAATAATTTAATATTTTCAACAGAAAATTATTTTAATATCCATTTTCAAAATTGGAAGTGTTCGTTTCTAGATTTAAGACAAACGATAAAGAACCTACTTACAATTTAAAATTTTTAACCAAAAAGTAATTTAATTGCCATTTTCAAAATTGGAACGGATTTGTCGAGAACTTATACGAGATTATAAACGATTTTTCACGGGTCTACAAACTAATTTAATTGCCATTTTCAAAATTGGAACGGATTTGTCGAGAACTTATACGAGATTATAAATTATTTTTCACCGGTCTACAAACTAATTTAATTGCCATTTTCAAAGTTGGAACGGATTTGTCGAGAACTTATACGAGATTATAAACGATTTTTCACGGGTCTACACTAGTAAGTAATAAGTTTGAAAAACGAGTCCTAGCGGGAGATCGTGTGAAGTCAACGACGTTCGTCTTGATCTTTCTCACGTGTCTTGTTTGCACGAAAAAGACAGAAGATACTTAAACGATGATTTCACTTACGATCTCTCGCTGGGACAAGTACAATGCTATACTGGGCATTACATCTTGCAAGAATGGTAGATTGTTGACCACCAAGGACTACTTATAATTTTCTATAATAAACCTTCAAGACGAACTGGAGGGAAGGAGGAGGTAAAGGCGTTTCCTCGAGGGTTCAATTCCCGGCAAGTAGAATATTTGCGACACGTTCCCGAGTGGAAAATACACCCAGTATCGCCCTGTTGTAAGATCACCATTCAGAAATGGCTTTAACCGTATTCGGTGACCAGATTTTGATAGCTTATGCTTTAACCTAGTTTGAGGGCAACACCAGGTAATTCACGTATTTCCCCCTTACTTAATTATTATATAATGAAGACTAATGTGTAATATACATAACAGGATGTAACGAAGCAGAACATCACAATAACTAAGTATTACACTAATTAACAGCAAGAAGTAACGTGTGACTTTTTGATCTTATAGGTATCATTCTTATCAGATTATTATTTTGTGCAAAGTTTTGCCAATTTCTATTTTTTTAGTTTTTCTTTTATATATTTAATAACATAATTACACAATTTTAATTATTAACAATTTCTGCTATGTAATTATTACTACGCGTGACAGCTATTTCGCTTTCTGAAGGCATTATCAAACCTGTGCCTTCAGAAGGCGAAACAGCTGTCACGCGCAAAAATAATTACAAAGCAGAACTTGTTAATAATTAAGTTATAATATTCCTAAAATGTATTCTACAAATTAAACTTCATATAAATTAAATCAATACTTTATGAAAAGATTAATGTAATGATTTTGAAAAGACAAAGCGACGTTAAAAGCTTATTTTACTTTACGCATTATTTTGAACCAAACCGGTTTCACTTTGCTACGTTCTGTCTTCAAATTGGCAGTGATATGTTTTCAATCGATTTCCAACACAAATTTATGGTATGAACAAAATAATGGATTATTAGACTGTCTTTTAAAGGAGATGGATAATATGTCAACGGGAACTGGATGAAGTGAAAATGATCTAAACATTTCAGATACAATAAGCTGTGTAAATTTCATGACTCCAAGGCTAATCGTTCCTGAGAGTTAGTGAAACAAACAGTCAGATTTTCCGCTCTGTTAAGCTGTAAGTATACATATTTATATTAATTGTAAGCGCACACATTACTTTCTCTTCGGTACGTTTACGGGTAAGACTTCAAGTTATGTAAGTATTACAATAATGCTGAATAGTAAACAGTGGTACTTACTTTCAAACGCCCATAGTGTCAGGTTCCGAAGACTGTCGTACATAGCAATAGTGTCGAGGGTACATCTCTCACTAACATTGCTATTTCCAGTGTTCAACTTCCAGGAAACATCCAGAATACTGCTAGCCGCACTTGTAAAACTAGCATCCAGTCTATTCAATGATTCGTACAATGTTTCAGGTTTCATTTCCGGTGAATTCCCGAGAATGGACACCTCCCCAGGAGTGGGAGATACCTGCGACAGTGTTGCACTCACTCCCGTTTCCTTTGAAACTAACAAAATTGTATAAACCAACATCAGCAACGAAAGCGTTGACATTTTGAGTTCATCCATCGTAACACTTTAAAAATTTACGAAGATTCTAATCTTTATTTTAAAAATATTTAAAATATATTATTATGATAACTTTGGCGAATTTTATTTAAGCACAGCATTACATCAATACGCTGTGAAACAGCGAAAAATCATGACGAATTAAGTTAAACATTATTACAGTTAAAAGTTAAGTCACCCACTTTGTTAATAGCATTTAATAACTTTTTTAAAAGTCTTATAAAACTTACTTAGTACAATTTAGTCTATATTTGATTTAAGATCAAAACTAAAAACACTAATTATTTATATTGTTAAATTGTTCCGAATTTCGATTTATACGGGATTTTTTTACAGCAAGTGCGTGCTCAAATAGATCGTAGATTTTTAAAGTTTTTTTAAATGTTTTTTTTACATGCGGTCCGTACTACAGTCGAGTAATCAATGATCTTACAACAAAAATTGTCTGTTGAATATGGGTACCCCCTATCCACTATCCACTGTGTTATTTCGTGCCGCTGGTTGTGTTGTATTGCAGTGGTTTTGTAATACCGGCTGCCTTGCGTAAGGCCCAGTTGAATGGCAAGTGACCTACGAAGGTATTATATTTCTTCCTTTATCTTCATCATGGCACCGTGTTAAAACTAATTGGATTATATAATTTTTTTGTAACGCGTTTCTAAGCCATAGGCCACTAGAACATGCGTAAATTTAAATCATCACTAAAAACATTTATTTTAAACAAATGTCACTACACCTTAAATGAATACCTTACATAGATTAAATACCTCTGTTTTTTTTATTTTTTTTTATTTACATACATTTGTTAACATGTAATTGTTGGGTTATGTAATATAATGTGTATTTGTTGCGTTAGCTGGAAGAAATAGGATACAATCTATAAACTATACACTTTGTACTCTGTATTTTCGTGCAATAAATATTTGTTTGAATTTATACTATTTTTTATTTATTAATTTTATTTAACCATTTTTACTTCTATGTTTTCAAGTGTCTAATTTATTATAAATTTTATGCAAGCACATATAATATAATGGTAAATAGAAGTATTTACTAAAAATTATGTAATTTATGTATTTTCTTTCTATGTACTGCGCACTATGTACCTTGCACCATATACTATATGATATATACTATATAGTATGTACTGTATTTTATATACTATTTACTATATACTTACGTTCTGTAAATGTTTCAAAAAATAAATAAATAAAGATACAAATTTAAATTTATATTACTTATTATGCCTTCTTTTGATTAATATGTATCCCACAATCCAACTTAAATCTATCAATTTGTGCAGGCTTTATAGTTTCCAGCAAAGCATTGTAATATTGCGTTCCTTTGTACAGTTAACTGTTTTGTCCCTTTTTGGTAGCCTAATTTCACAAAAATACATAACCGTAAAAGAAGTTTACTTGTATTATCATGTAGAATCACTTCCCAAAAAAGTACTTGGCCATTCAGATGTGGTCAACAAATACATCTAAAGCCATTTCAAGCAACGTTTTGCTTTTTAAAGTGCCACAAATAATATAGTTTTGTACTACCGTTAAATTATTTTCAATGAATAAATTATGAATTAACATAAATTAGTCAAATAAAAAAAAAAAAAAATTTCAGAGCACGTTCTTAAAACCTATTAGGATATATTTTTTATTCAAAATAAATAACATATTTCTTCAGAAATTTATAAAATATAAAACCATGCTTTGTTGACATTGAATTGAAGTCTTGATTAACTTTGAAATGTGAAAAATAATATGAAATAAACCATTTGGCTTCATGTCTTCTTTTCTGACAGAATAATGGATATTTCGAAGCTCTATTTAAATAAACGTCGCAAATGATGCTGAGAGCAAAAACTTGCGTTGACACCGAAATTCCAAGCAAACAAATATTTTCTAACTTGCCAAAAGTCACTGTCCAAGAGGGTACGGTACTTCAAAATAGTCTCAATACTCGACAAATCAGTTCCAGTTTTGAAAGTGGAAGTTAAAATATTTTTCGGTTCAAATTATAATATTGTTATAGGTAGGTACTTATTTCTCTCTTACATACATATCTTATTATCTTATCATTCTCTTACAAAAAACATTCTATTGATGAATTTAAATTGGAAACCTTTTTCATCGAACGTATTTCTGAAGAAAATAAAATAATTCAGATATATTTTGTAAAATACGTAAAGTGGGTTTTAAAATAATTGCTCTTTAGAAAATCGAAATTTCTTTATGCCATCATACCATTTCTGGAAAAAATGTAAATATCCTTACTGTAAATCTATTTTCTCTTATTTTTATTTTCTACTTAATTATCATTCTCAATAAATGTAATTGAGTGAATCTGTGCAGGGTTATATATAAAAATATATAATAAGCAGTAATTGTTGATTGAAGTACTAATGCATGTTAAATTATTTGGCGTGTTGGAAATAAGCCGACGTGGCTCAATGGTCCAGAACACCTGACTGGACATCAGAAGGTGCGGGTTCAATTCCCGTCGGCGGCATTTATTTTTAATCGGGAGATATTTTCCTTAAAAATTAAAGTCAAGAATAATAAACCTAAACGTATAATAAAAACGTGCACTAACCCGTTGTATATCCCTTCCTGCCATATAAGGCTTCGTCTGGCACATGCAATATGCGCAGCAGATTATTCTCTTATCAGGTGGCACGTTAATCAATTTGTTGAATTTTGGTGAGGAGAGGATTAGAAGGAGGAGAAAATTATTGAATCTTGCTTACGCCAAATTTTTAAAAACAAAAGAAACAAACATTGGAACACCGAAAAAGCACGATGACAAGTAGTTCTATTTTTGAATCAGAGACTAAAACCATTTATTATGCTTTCGGGTAAGTACTTACCAGATTAGTGCACTTATATATAAATGCATTGAGACACAATCTTTGAGGTACTTATTTAAAATACTAGGCAATTATAAACTAACCGAAAAAAAGTATGGTGCTTAACCAAACAATATAACAAAAATGAGATAATAACTTATATATCTTATATATAGAAGGTACGAAAATCTGATATAATAAAACTTCGTACAACTAAATATTATTATTGTATCTGGAATATCTACGCAAATACGTCATTTTTCATTAATAACCACGGAGCGAAAAACACAATAATAAAAACAAACAATTAAAAAATATTTTTCACTGGATATCTCAATTCGATGCCGGAGAGTTCACATTTGTTAAAATATTATGAAGTCTTCAACGTCACGTTTTTTCTTCGTCGGTCTTTAAGGTGGTGCCGGACAGTGATGACTTCATAAATATTACAAAATCTAAGAATTTTTTAACATAGGCCCTTCGTCTCTTCATCTCTTATATTGATTTGGCGAGGAAAAGAAAGAAGTTTAACCTGTTAGCGCTCGCGTGGTCAGGCCAATTTCGAATTCACCGAAATAACGAAGCAGGTCATACGATCCCACGTAATATTATTATCGACTCTGAAATTCAAAAAGGGACAAACTAATAGTTACGAAATTAGAAAACTAAAAAGTAATAAATTTAGATTAAAGTGTGTTGCATTCACGTCACGTGTGTTCGTAAAATATGATTTATTTTTAAATTTTACGACTCTCTTTAAATTTAAATATATATATATTTTTAAATAAAGCGATGAAATTTGTTTGTGGAATCTGTTGTCTCTCGAATAATTCTCAAATGGTCAGCTCTAGCGTCAAGAAATTTGTTTTTTTCTTTTCATATTTTTGATTTATCTGGGTTACAAGAGATACGTAAGTGTGTAACCGTTAGTGTAAAAGTAAGACGCTTGTTTGATTGTTCTATATTAAATTAATTCTTATGAAGGAGCCAGAAATGAAGCAAAATAGATGGCATGTTATTTTCATTAAAGATTGCAATAATATTATAATCGTTTTCTGTACATAAAAAAGAATTCCAGTTCTTATTTACTTATATTTTTAGTCAATAATGACCTTCTGACTAAAATACCAGTGTATTTATTTTTTGTCATTAATGACCTTCTTACTTAAATATCACTGAATTTGGTTTTATTAAAAATTAATAATTACCTTCTAACTTAAATACCAGTGTATTTATTTGTTATCAATAATGACCTTATTACTTAAATACTAGTGGATTTATTTTTTTATCAATAATGACCTTATAACTTAAATACCAGTGTATTTATTTATTATCAATAATGACCTTCTAACTCAAGTACCACTATCTTTCATCAATAATGACCTTCTTACTTAAATACCATTATTTTACCATTGTGTTTATTTTGTTATCAAAAATGAGCTTCTTACTTAAATACCAGTGTATTATTTGTTATCAATAATGACCTTCTAACTTAAATGTCAGTGTATTTATTTTTTATCAATAATGACCTTCTAACTCAAGTACCACTATTTTTCATCAATAATGACCTTCTTACTTAAATACCATTATTTTACCATTGTGTTTATTTTGTTATCAAAAATGACCTTCTTACTTAAATATCAGTGTATTTGTCTTTAATCAATAATGACCTTCTAACTTAAATACTAGGGTATGTATGTTTTATCAATAATGACCTTCTAACTTAAATACCAGTATATTTATTTTTTGTTTTAGTTATTTTTAAAAGTGAAAATAATTTTCAAAGTTGATTTTTAATATTTCGAGTCTCAACAAAACGCACCAAATCTGTGTACTATACAGCTCAAACTGAGACCTGCTAATAGAATTCGTTATATGTCCTTTGGTATAACGGTGAGAGATATGCTTTTTTAGTAGTTTTCAAAAGAGGACATACCAAGCTTTGTATTTGCATCTAAAAGTTTGCAAATAATTGTAATATATTCCAAAAAGTCATCGACCCTAAAATGATGCTTGTTTGCGAAAGATTTGTCAAAGTTGGTGAATTTTTATTAATTATTTTTACATAAAAATTATCAAAGAGGAATAGTCCCTTTTGACTACCTAATAATTTTAAATAGGATAGTTACTATTTGCGGTAAGAAAATAAACAAATGGCGAATTTTAATATTTTTCATGAGGTCTCAAAAGAGCAATATTGTGCATTATTATTCTATTTTGCATTTTCAATGTCATTTTTGATACTTAACAATATCATTTTAAACTCCTTTTAATCCCGCTGGATCTGTGCTCCATCAGAGAGAACGTAGTGAAGAAAAAAGTGATATCCGTCAAACATGAAGGTTACTCTGTTCCATCTTCTGTAGGCCGTTATCCAACCGTCAATTTCTCCGCAGCCAAGTGACTAGCGAGACCAGCGATCCGCCGCGCCGTAAGCGTAACACACGTGTAAACTGATGTAATAAATATAATATGACATAATGTTGCGAGTGCGCACGAAGAATGCCCAGAGTCTTATTAAAATAATATGTTTTAAAACCAATTGATTAACACGTTTTGCGAGTGGTGTATTAAGTGTAATACATTGCATACTTTCTTAGGAATATTGAAAAGTGCGCTTTGTTGAGCGATTGATTCGTGTCTTTTATATAAAACTTATTATGTTTACAAGTGCTTGGAGGTTTTAAGTAAACGGAGGTAAAGAGGGGCTTATACTTCAGTTTAATCCAGTCCCATCTAAATTATTTAATAGAAATATGGGGTAACACATACATTACATACCTAAATGATTTACAAACAATACAGAACAAAGTTATTAAAAAACTCTTCAATTATAACCCGGACACTCCCACAAAAAAACTGTATCAGGAAATGAAACTCTTGAAAATAAGAAAATTGTACGAATACAACATATGTCTCCTAATCTACAAAATCCAAAATGGACTTATACACACAAACACAACATTTAAACAAACGTCACAAGTACACGAACATTATACTAGGCAACATAACAAATTGTACACACATGCCGTAAGGACTGAAAGTGGCAAAAGACGCATTGGCCACGAGGGTGTACAAATATACAATCTCCTTCCAGATAAACTTAAAACGGAGAGTATAAATGTGTTTAAAAAAAAACTTTTTAATATTAAGTTATTAGAACAATATTAGAAAACTATTTATTTAATGTTATATATTTAAGTAAGAAAGTGAAATGTAAATTTCTTTTAACTTAATAAATAAATAAAAAAGTATAAACAATATCTGTGTCAAATTTAACTATACATCTTCTACAAATCAATGTCACGTATTTATATTGTACTTATTGTAACTTTAGAATATTGGGAAATTCCTGAGTCGAAGATACTCTAGCGTAAAACCACTATTCTGAATTGAAATATTGCTTGAAATGGATAAAGTCGTGTTTGGTCTCGTTTCTGGGCTAGATCTGAATAGCCTGGAACTTTCCCACTATCCTCTTGTCCATCTTCTTCCCCTCCTCACTATCTTCAGCATCGCAACATACTTCAATTGACCATGCCTTAGTTCCACTAGCTGCAAACCGTTAGGAGCCATTATGATTAAAATAACTAATTTAAAAAATATATGTTTACATTTGTTTTAACCCTTTCGTCCCGGAAAGAAAAAAATCACATTGGATCCGAAGCGGGGTCACTCAGTCCCCCAATTTGTTTTGCTTATTAAAAGGTGTTAATGACATAATTAGATGAAATTTGTTTTGGTTATAATTAGAGGGAAGTATATATTACATATTTCAGTAGTCATTATCAAAATCGTTTCATAAATAAAGTCATAATTAATGTTCTAATGAATTTAGACCATAACGCATATGTTTTCAAAGAAAACAGAGAAGGCGGGTACGTAGCAAGCATCGCGCCTCGTTTCCGAATCTCGACTGCCGATTGGCGATTAAGCGTCGACGTGGGTGGCTAGTTTCTTGCATAGGGTGGTCTGTAAATGATGGATATATTTTTTAAGTTTTAAAAACCTAGCACTACTAAACTAGGTGCGGATGTTATTTCGAATATTATGTGAATATTTAGATGTAAGTGAAGATTATAATTCCTAATTTATTATTTTATATAGTATATTTACATTTAGGGTTAAATCGTAGTGTTTGCCTTACCAAAAATAATGGGTTCGTTTGTATGTCGAGGGGTTCGAGATAAAACGAATTTTTGGAAAATAGTGAAAAATAAGGTATTTTTAAAACTTAAACGTGAAGTAAATTATTTTTCTATTGTAACCTCAGATATTCCTGTTGATTTTTCTATGTGAAAACACCACAACAGTCCCAACTGCTCCTAATCATCTGGAACCAGTGAGACTATGGCATTCCCAAATGGGGTATGTTGGAGTAATAAAACTTCTAACTTTTAGGTGTACTAAAGTGAAAATATTTCAATTATTAGTAGACCCAAAAGTCACGAGCCGCTACTGTTATGTTGTAAGGCTAAAAGTAGTGCCTTACCCCTCGACAACGGATGCTGTAATATTTATGAAAGAAAAAATATATAATATCAAGTTGCAGGGCGGTAGATGCTTTCAGTATTGGCCTAGTAAAAGACCACCATGTAGAATCCAAACGTTGCTTGAAATGACTTAAGTCTATATGGTTATTAGATTTGCATATGCATGTACTTCAACCTTTGTCTTTCCCATATCCTCCCCCTCCCTATCCCAACTAACTTCAGCCTCACAAAATACCCCAATTGGGGATGCCATAATTCCACTGGCTAGGACGGCTCTTGTGCGGTTTTCACACAAATGAATTAAAATGATAGAATTTTCTGATCTTATTTAAAACATTGGTAAATATGCCGTAATAAACTGCAATAAATACATGCCGACTGATTACATAAATTCTAATATTTTAAGTACAGAATAAATATTTTACAACCCTGAAATAGATATTAATTTATAAACACCATTTCATAAGTGTAAATGTACTGCTTACCAGTCTGAAGATGCCCATAGCAGGGCGAAACTAGTCCGCTTTTACAGAGAATTATTTACCACGAAAATTTAGAGAATTAGCAACTAAAACCCAATATACAATTTAACAGAAGTTTGCGATAGACTTTTTAACCATATAGTACTTAGTTTTTATTCAAGTTCCTTCAAATTACTTAAAAATGTTAACAAAATGTGTCTCTTTCTGACCGATTTATTTTCCATGTGAGAAACAGAGACAGACCTAATTTTAATAATGTTTCTAAACATGAGAAATTTACCGGATGTACGCCAGACAGGCCGATCTTAGTCCAGCAAGCGAGCATTTTAGCATCGCAAAAGGAAATACCAGAAGTGCAGTGTACGCGACCGGGAGTTAGCCCTTTCCATAAAATGCAACTTTTACGGTCCAATACGCTCGCTGGATCGTTCTCGGTGGAGAGCGGAGAGTGGGGATGGGGACGGGGGAATTTTAGCCGATGCTACGAAGCTGAGGTGCGGGGCAGGGGACAGGAATTTTGCCGGAATTTTGTACAAACTATTTAATATCTAAGAAACTAGAAATAATATATAATTTTTTTAAATGCAGATCGATAACCAAATAGTTTTTTTAGGAATACCTAAATTATAGAGTATGTGGTGTAAAAAACAACTTAGATATAGCATAAAACTCTCGTTAGTGTATGTGTGTTCCCCCCGTCCGGTACGGGAGTGTTAAAACAAAAAGATTAAGCGCCTTACAAAAATATTAGATAGGTTTTTGTAGGTACGTAATTATAAACATAAAAACACTCTAATGCATTTTTCCATTAATCATATGAAGCTGATAACGTGATGAAGCCCTTTACTTAAAGACAGGCAATATTGTATCCACCAAATCAGTACAATTGACAAAAATGAATTGTCTATGGACATATATGTATTCTACCTATTACCTATTTTTGTGTGTTATTTACTTTGTATATTTAGCTAATAATTTTTTTTGAAGTGAAACTTCTTTACGCGCGTTATGCATTTTCGAGGACCGGAGTGAAACCGACTAATGACCGTCACGAAAAACCGTGATCATTTCGCTATAGGAGCCTAGCTTATATTATATACCTACATAGTTTAGGTCACTCTCCAAACTCAGCTTCGCGGTCTAGAGGCAGAGCGCCCGACTTTCGTCGTGAAGAACCGAGGTTCGATCCCCGCTTTAACTAATTTTTTTTTTCTTTTTGTGATTTTTTTAATACGAGGAAAAGTGATAAAATGCTCTCGTGCTGTGACTTTGTCAGGCATACATATAAGAAGATATCTACATGATTTGTAATAATGTAGTAAAAAATTACATAAATTTGTTAATTTTAACCGAGAGTCTCCCGAAATGTCTAAATCCATTTAGTGAGACTCTAGACCGGCAGGTGTTCACTCGAGTAATTGGCTAGAAGTAACGGTCGGTACCTATATGATATTTTGGTCGAAATATAGCTTACAAATCGAGCCGGTAGAGTCGCTCGGTATTTTGATTAATTATTTTTATTTGGATCATTAAAATTACTAATTACCCTCGCAGACGTGCGTGACAAGTTTTTTTAGTAAAAAACACAGCCGTAAGTGAGTTTTTCAAAATTTAGAAATGTTTTTCAAATTTAGACTCCATACGGGTATGAGACTGTTAAAACACGATAGATCTTTTCCAAAACGGACAAATATTTTGAAAAACGACAGATATGACTTCACACTGTCGATATATCTTCGATTCGACCCTATATAAAGCGTTAACGAGACGTTATGTGATATTATTCATTTGCCGTGTTTGAAAACGAAAATTTTCGCGGGACAAGTCAATTGAGGAGTACACGTTGTATACGCGGTTCTCGTCGCGCGAGATACCTCTCCTCGCGGTCTAGAGGCAGAGCGTTCGACACTCGTTATGCAGGACCCGGGTTCGAATCCCATATTTTTATAACTTTTAATTTTTTTTTATCACATGCTACTTATAAATATGTCAATATTAGGAATCTAGTTAAACGTTCATTTGTTAACAACACGCCTATAAATAATTTTATGCATTTTAAAACTATAATGTACAGCATTCTGAATAATAATCAGAGATGTGCAAAATGGGTACCCAAAACCATTTGAAATGCAAAATGGAAATGGGTCAAAACTTTTCCATTTGAAAATGCTAAATGCAAAATGGTTTTTAGAAAAGCATTTCAAATGCAAAATACCTATTTTCAAAATGCATTGAAAATGCAAAATGGTTTCTCAGGTCAAACAATTAAAATAATTATAGAATTTTTAAACAATTTTGTCATTTAATAATGGACATCAATGTAGAACAAACATATTACATGATGGTAAATCCAAAAACACCACGACTACAAATTATGAAACCACAAAAAATTTGCGCGGGACTAGTGTTGACAACGTAAAAACATAGAAACTGCTATCTAACATTTAATATTACAGCGTCATGGCCATGTTCAGTATTTGAATCAGTATTTTTTGTAATGGTAGGTATCACTCAATTGCCAGGGCTCCTACCAGGGAGCAACTTAACAAATGTAAATTATCTCTCATAGCGAGGTTGAGGACTGACTGATATTTGGGGCTTATGAAAAAAAGATGAGTGGAGAAAGTAGGAAGAATGTTGCAAAAAAGCATTTAAAATGGAAAATGCATTGAGAAAAGCATTTAAAATGCAAAATGCAAAATGGTTTTTAGAAAAGCATTGAAAATGCAAAATGGAAAATACCCATTTTGCATTTTGCATTTCCATTTGAAATGGAATTATTTGAAATAAAGCACATCTCTGATAATAATAATATGAAATGAAAAGAGAGAGAGAAGAATACTAAAAGTTTCACTTCCGTCGTGCGTAGGCTTGCCACACACTGTATTTTTTTTATTACTATGTCTTAAAACATCCATGTATGTAAATTATCGGGCATCACCTGTTTTATGCACTTAAATAAAATAAAATACAAATAATTCCGTCGTTTCGACGCGACAATCTACACGATTCCACGCCATATCTCTCTGTTTCTATTATCTTTGTTCCTACATGGTCTATGGACCACCTCGTTAGAAATGACCGGCTAGTCAGTTGTACGAAATATGTCCCCATTGATATATTACATATTTCACCAACACTTAACTGTATTGTAATTCACACAAAAGACGTTTTCTTGAATAGAAAAGGTTCCAATATAGCTAATTAATTTTTAACATTTCACAAGCCTAAGTGGCAATAAGTGTGCAAATAACGACGACCTATAGATATGTATGTTGTATGGTGATGCGCGTACTGAAAGATGTCAAGGAAGAACCGCCCGCGCATCTTTAACTCCATAACTTGGTGGTTTCGAATTTATTGTTTTCAATTTAAACAACATAACAACTTTTCCAATAAACTCAAGAAAAAAGCCTTGAAAATGATAATGGATCCCGTATATAGAAAGCCTTAAAAATAACCGTTTCAAATGTCATGTAAAACATCATAAGTCTGAACGGAGACCGTTAAAACGCCGTATAAACAGGAGACACTATGTCGACACCTTTTGTCACTTAAACTAGTTCCTCTATGAAATGAAGCTTTATAATTTTCTTTTATTTAATTTTTAATTTTAGCTCCACACAAGAGAGATCTAAAGGATTTTTTTGTGCTTATGATATCTTTTGAGATGCTGTGTGGAGAGTCTTTTAGGGAAAAGAAGGAGAGATATTTCAGGGAAGGAAACAAGGTATGAGGGGTGGGTAGGAGTCTGGGGTCAATATATCCAGGATTGACAGACGTACGAATTCATTCCTCCCACTGCAAGTGATGGGTCGAGTGAGAGTCCGGCTGGGGAGGTCAAAAGGTCTCCCTCAACCAGCAAACGCATCCGTTGCAAGACCTAGACAAACCTCAGCCCATGATCCTCGGGCACTCCTGCTAATTCACCAAACGTATTATTTCAATTTTTTTATTATTTCAAATAAGGAACCGTACAATTAATGAAAAGAAAATTCTATGAACTTAAAATTTTTAACTTTCTTCAGGCAGGTAGGTACTAGGTACCATTATATTAAAAAAATGCGAATAAGAAATCCCGAATAAACACAACGATTTCACATCTGAAAATAGATTTTGTACTTCACTATTAAAATGGTCACCATCATGAAACAGAATAGGTGCATGCAAAAAGTTTACAAACAGACAAAATGTAAAATGGTCGAGTTCAAACAGGACTTCGCCACGCTCAGCCAAAAAAATATAATAAAATCCACAGATAAGCGGATAAAATCGGAGATGAGCCTTAATAATTGTTTAATTTTATTTTAGGACACTGTCCCTG
Organism: Hesperophylax consimilis; assembly: GCF_061612785.1. NCBI lineage: Eukaryota > Metazoa > Arthropoda > Insecta > Trichoptera > Limnephilidae > Hesperophylax > Hesperophylax consimilis. The sequence goes on from NC_142846.1 coordinate 5,824,027, forward strand.
ATCGGTAGAAGTTGTGTGTATAAAATCCCTGATGTACCTATATAAAAGATCCACATCAACGATTTTCGTTTTTGTCATTAATATTATTGATTTTGTCGAATATAAACTTAATAATATTTGCTTAACAACTGTTACATCTATTAAAGACCTTGGTGTCTCTCTTTATAGCAAGCTTTCTTTTCGGGATCACATAACTGCAATCGTTAATAAATCCCTCAAACTACTTGGTTTCATCACTAGAATCACTTCGGACTTCAAAAACGTAAATACCCTTAGAACTCTTTACTGCTCCTTGGTTCGCCCCCATCTTGAATATGCTTGTGTTATTTGGTTTCCTTTTTATTCTGTCCACATTCGACGCATTGAATCTGTTCAACATCGGTTCTTAAGAGGGATTGCTAGGAGGCTAGGTTTAGAAAAAGGCTAATACTCATATGATGAAATTGAACTAACTCTAAACCTCTCTCCTTTGGAAGTCCGTCGGGAAAGAAATTACCTCATTTGCTTCTTCAAAATTATAAATGGTATTATTGATTCACCTACTCTACTGCAACTCATTCCCTTCAATATCCCCTCAACCATCATTCGACAAATTATGGATATTATTCACCATTGTCCAGAATGTGTAGACTGGTTAACTCAAGTCAAAACCTTAACTTTTTTGGGATAAGTCTAAATGATTTTTGCCAGTCGCTAAACAAGTGACGGAATATTATAAGTGTCCTGTGGTCCTGACCCACGGCGTATTCTTGACTTGATTCGACTTGTCACTTTATTTTCTTATATTTTTTTCTTTGCTTTCATGTACCTTTGTCTACTCCTATATTTTTCATTTTACTTTATTCGTGTTATTATTTTGTAATTTGGACGATGTCCGTTAATAAATAAATAAATTAAGTATATACATACAAATTATGCCACTTTTACAACACAAAGAAAGGTAATTTAATTCACAATATTGCTCGTAAAAACCTTGCGTTTTGAAACAAAGATTTAAATTTACTTGAATAATAAAATTGATGGTATAAATTAAGGAATTAGCATTGTCATGGCTAACTTCATTAGCTCTTAGCATAAAATTCCGAATCGCCTTTTTTGCAATCTTTCCCATATTATTTCGATATAACCCTGAACAATATTTGAAGCCGATTTTATATCAAAGATTTACCTATTATTTTATTGAACTAGTTGACGTGAACCCGGCATTGCTCGGGGTGATGGTAACGAGTCAAGTTTTGAGTTAGTGAATTTTAATGTAGGTATCCAAAAATTGGAGGAATAACAATGTGGAAAAAACATTATAGTTTTTTAACTCTTGACAGGCCAAATTGCCAAATAAAACGTCTGTAACTAAGTGGGTTTTCCGACTACCCCATGCATGTTTCTGTCTTATGGGCTTTTAAACTATAGAAATCCCAATTAATCAGTCAATTTTTAATAGTACCTTATGCTTTTGCGCAGAAATACGTAAAATACTAAAATGATATGTCAAGTATTTAAGCTTTTTTTAAATTTTTTATAGTGAATACCTCACAAGAGTCCCAACTGCTCCCGTCTGGAGCCAGTGAGACTATGGCATCCCCAATTGGGGGATGTTGTGAGGCTGAAGGTAAGTGGTGAAGGGAAAGAGGAAGGTGGGGAAGTACCTGGCTATTCAGATCTAGTCACTAAACACGGCTAAAGCCATTTGGAGCAACGTTTCAATTCTGAATGGTGGTCTTACACCAGGGCGATACTGGTAGTATTTTCCACTCTGGAACGTGCCGCAAATTTTTTTATTTTATTTTATTTGGAAAACCAACAGTTATAATAATTACAAAGTATGGTGTATTAAGTGTTAATTATTTAACCAATAATAGGTTTTCACTTCAGTATATATATATATTTTTTTTTTTTATATTTACTCCACACAGGAGGCCCTGAAGAAAATAATTTCCCTCAGGGCCTATGTCATCTTTGGGGATGCTGTGTGGAGGGTCTTTTTGTGGAGAGGAAGGAGTGAACATGGGTCTTGAAGAGTCCCATGTTGTAGGAGGGAGGAAACACAGAGGCCGGCAGTTCGTTCCACAGCCGAGCTGTTGAACTTAAGAACGAATCGTAGAAGCGACCCGTTCTCATGTGACAAGTGTCAACTGTGTACAAATGTTGGGCGCGCGTTTGGCGTGTATCCCGACTACGCACCGGTGCCGAAGGGATCAATGACGCTAGTTCTTCAGAGCATCTTCCATTGTAATACCGATAGAACAAGGACAGCATACCTACCTGACGCCTGTGCTCTAAAGATTGCAGTCCGTTTGTTAAGATTGGGGAATCTATCAAACGGACCGCCCGTTTCTGCACAGAGTCAAGGGTTTTTTTCAGGTATTTTGGGGCTCCAGACCAGAGATGGCTGCCAAATTCGACAGTAGGGCGCACTTGCGATTTGTACAGGGTGAGCAGTTGTGTACTATTAAAGTATCTGGGGGCCCTGTACAGTACGCCCAGCTTCTGAGAGGCCAACTTTACTCTAGCTTCGATGGAGCCCCCGTACCTGAGCTGGTCACTTATAGTTACACCAAGCATATCAATGGAAGGCCTGTTCGGAAGATTGCTTCCGTTGAAGGAGACTAGATTATCATTTGGATCCCTTTTAGACGTAATCAGACAGGATTGGGTCTTTGAAACATTAAATTCGACGAGATTATTTTTACCCCAGGAGGAAATACTCTCGAGATAATCGTCCATTCTCTGCTTCAAAGCCCTCCGAGCCGTTGGAGTTTGTGTGCCCTTTGGGGGCTTGTCAAACAAAAAGCTATCATGAACTGTACTGTCATCCGCGTAACAATGAATCGGTGCACATGTCAAAAGGTCATTGATGTGCAACAAAAACAAAGTTGGAGACAGAACCGATCCCTGTGGGACGCCAGCATTTATGGAGTGCGAGGAAGAGGTGAAACCGTCAGCAACCGCCTGAATCGACCTATCCCTTAAAAAGTCAGCAATCCACGTACACAGGGGTGCGGGAAGTCTGTAAGAATGCAATTTGTTGACAAGTCCTCGGTGCCAGACCCGGTCAAAGGCCTTGGATATGTCTAGTGCGACCGTTTGGGTCTCACCGTGACGTTCCAGGCACCGCCCCCAAACATGCGTCACATACGCGAGAAGATCACCGCACGAGCGGTTCCGCCGGAATCCGTATTGACGGTCGTTGATAATTTTGTTCTTCTCGAGGTATGTGAGCAGTTTGTCGTTGATCACACGTTCCATCACTTTGGACAGAACTGATGTGATCGCTATGGGGCGGTAGTTGGCCGGGTTGGAGCGGTCACCTTTCTTGGGAATAGGGTGAATTACCGCTTTTTTCCAACCAGAGGGCACAGTGCCACACTTCAGGGACATTTTGAAGAGCTTTGTCAAAACTGGAACTATTTCCGCAGCACACCTCTGCAATACCAGGGCAGGTATTCCATCAGGTCCACTAGCTTTGTTAACATCGAGCCCCCGTATGACGTGGAGTACATCCCGATGCCGGATCCTCAGCTTTTTCATATAGAAGCCGCAGTGAGGAACCGACGGCGGAACAGCACCCCCGTCGTCGAGGGTCGAGTTTTCCGCAAACATTTTCCCTAAAAGGTTTGCCTTTTCGGTGGCGGTGTTTGCTAGTGAGCCGTCAGGTCTGGTAAGAGGTGGCAAACTGGGTTTGCAAAAATTTTGACCTATTGAGCCCGCAAGCGACCAGAATGCTCTGCTGCCATGTGGGCAGGCAGCCAGCTTTTTGCTGATCTGCAGGTCGTGTTCGAATTTTGACCTATTGATGATTCTCTTGCATTCCTTTGCCGATTTGTTGTATGCTGATCTGCTTTCGGGCGTTCGAGATGTATGTATGTATGTATGTACTATATATATATATACTATATATTATTTTAATTAATTAATTGTGAAATAACACAAATTAATCAAATAAAATTTATTTGCGCACGCCGGGTTCGAACCCGCGACCTTCGGAATGGCAGTCCAATGCGTTACCACTGGACTATGCCGGCCGTCGCTAATATGAGGAGGATAGTAATTTTGGGTACTACCTACTCCCACACTTGGCTGCGGGATAGTTAATAAGTACTTGTTTCGCTTGAACGTGTCATGCCTTCCTTGAGCGTCCTCAACTTCTGCTATTCACTTCCTCGTCATACATTATTCTTACTTCGTTCATCACAAACACCACATTTTACCACATATAAGTATTTGATTCATTTGATCGTGCCATGTCTTTCTTAGGCATTTCTGATTTCTTCAACAATTACTTCCATGTCATATATTCTTCATACACATCTTTCTTCGTCCATTACTTACGCCTCAATTTACCACAAATACTTATTTGATTCATATCTTCCTCATACGTCCCTGACTTCTACCTTTCATTATTGTATAGCATATTGTTGATGTTAAAAAACTATATTATCTCATTCTAGTGCAGAGATAATGGGTTAATTCTTCCTCAAGCATCCGAGGATGTCCCCGTCTTCTTCTCCCATCTAAACTACTCCCTAAACACTCCTAACACTAATAAGAAAAAAATTGAAATTTTCATCGCAATCGGATAAATAGTATAGGAACGCGTACTGAACAAACAAAGAAACACTCATTTTTATTTATATTTATAGATAATGAACCAATCAAAGAGCAATGTAACATCAATAACTTTTCTACAGCATGGCATAATAATACATATATGTCTTATTTTTGCAACCTATCCTATTTTTTCCCGATGGCCGGTTTTACAAAATTGTGAGCATAGAAATGATTTTATTGCTGTTCAAGGTAAAAATGGTAATAAATTCAATAAAAAATGTGTCCTACTTAAGTAATGAAATTCTTTTATGAAACTCTTTCTTGCCACGTTTTCGAAGTCGCCCATCGAAAATACAATAAATGATTCAAACGATTGAGTAATGTTTTTTTTTAAATTTGTTCGCTGATTGTTTTGTCCTTCACGTGATATTTGAAGAAAAATATTTTTTCAATTAAGCAAATTGGAATACAATAAAAATCACAAGAAAATTAGGGAATTTTGAACAAAATGTACTTAGCGAGTTTTGTGTTAATTATTTTATGGTAGACGAATCGTAATTTGTTATTGGTATTGATTTCAGACGTTTTATATGTAGCCGATGGTCGAAAGATCACCTAGCAACATTCAGGATGGATATCTTAGGAATCTTATCATATATTTCTAATTTTAAAATCATATGTTCGAATATTTTATAATAAAAGTTGCGCAGTCCTGTAAAAAATCATGGGATATTATAATTGTATGAATTGTGAAGTTGAAGGTATTTATAAAAATAATATTTGTCTCGGGATCATTGTCTTTGAAAAGACGATCATAAATTGACCTTTTGAATGAACACTATTACCAAACATTAATATTTCAACACCTGTCAAAATTTTGAACAAAAAATACCCTTTTAAAATATAAAATTACTGGTAATGAATTAATTAAAATGAAATAATTTTGAACCGTTCAAACGTTGCTTGAAATGACTCTAGCCGTGATTAGTGACCAAAGTCACTGAGATCGATAGTCTATACAATTACCTTATAATAAAGTCGGAATATTAACGACGTAAATAAAGAAGGCGTGTAATAAATCTACGACGTACGTCTCTTGCGTATTGGACAGACCTACGGTCGAATTTTCCCTAGCAGGCCTAGAAAATTGAACTTTATAACGTATTCTAATATCAGATGTTTTTAATTGAATACATTGGGATGTTACCGATCATCACCTTGAAAAATAAAATCTGGTGCTTTGCGTAAAATCTTATAATAGTAAGGTACTGTTTTTATTAATCTTACATATAAATTTTCTTCGGATTAATAAAATTCTTCGGATTTAATAAAAATGTGAACTTCGAGGAAACCTTCGTTATTAGAGTCTTTCGTCGCCTTAAGAAGTGCCTGGCTATTAAAATCTGGTAATTGAACAATGCGAAAGCTGTTTCGTGGAACCGAATCTAGTGTTCTCTCTCCAAGAGGATACTGATAATGTTGTAACACATCGAAACAAGGATTTGAGAAGCGTAGACATAGCTTTTGAGTAAGCTTCATTCAGAAGATGGCAACAGCGACTGATGATAATATTACGAGCTTTCCAGATTGCACAGAATGCACATTGTTGTAGCTCTATCTTGAAAATGTATAACTTTTTTACTAACTGTATTATTGCTATATTCAATATTTCCCAATTATTGTTATTAAATTAGGGCACACAATATTTAGACATTACTTTTATTGGTCGTAAGCATTCAGGCAATGTTTTGTATGGCAAATTAAACACTGTTTTATTGAATGAACACGCCACAAGAATTGAAATGCTATTTCTACATAATTACCCAAGCGCTTGTGCGCACTTTGTATACCTTAGGCACATGACAAAAATATTTCAGCAACTTCGAAAATGTCTTGGACAGCAAGTACATATAAACCCATAAATAACAGCATAATTTTCAGCATTCGTTTATCAATATTTAATAGTATACAACTGCTGATCCTTTACAAATGGCATGTGTGCCCAACTGTTAAATTTGGCGGCCTCCTCTGGTCTGGAGACCCAAAATATCTGAAAAACCATGGACTCTGTGCAGAAAGGGGCGGTCCATTTGATAGATTCCCCTCTCCTGACACGCGGATTGCAATCCTTAGAGTTGTCAGGTAGGTATGTTCTACCAGTATTACAATGGAAGATACTCCAAGGAACCAGCGTCATTGATCCCTTCGGCACCGGTGCTTAGTCGGTAAACACGCCAAACGCGCGCCCAACATATGTACACGTTTGACATTTGACACTTGATAACGGGTCGCTTCTACGACTCGTTCTCGAAGGATTTGCCGCGATCTGTGTTTCCTCCCGTATTGAAGAGACCCATGTTGTAAAAGTTAGTTAAAGACTTTGTTGTGAGACCCTCCACACAGCATCCCCAAATATGACGCAGGCCCTGAAGGAAAATAAATTCCTCAGTGAATCGAAGGAAATTATTGTCCTTAGGGACTCCTGATTTGATTAAATGAAAAAAAAAAAAATTTTTTTCGGAGCCCTACCGCTTTTTGTATTAAATTTGTTCATTTGATAGTGTGGCGGTCTATCTTTCCTGTCTTCCCCTGCGGAGAAACAACGAGATTGCCAGAGAGCCAGTTGGCAAGATCAAGTGAATTAAAGATTTGAATCTGGTCAGGTTGAAAGTAGGAAAAACTTAAGAGTAAGTACCAGACGATATATGAATGTGAATGGAGCAAGTGGGTTAGATAAGGTTAAACCTGTTTATGTTTCAAGGACTCCGTTAAACAATTGTACCCACACCAAATATGAATTAAGATTTTCACGGCCAAAAGTATTTTTGTAATTTGTTTTTGGGGCGTTATGCCATGTTGCGCTAACTCCTTCTTTAGCCAACGTTTCGGACATCATTGCAGTGTCCATCATCAGGGCAGATGTATTATTTGAGGTTGTGTTAAAATGTGAGCTTATGTATGAGGTTGTGATACCGTGTTGCCAGCTCCAACCCTCTGAGCTAACATTAACGTATCATTTTTTTTATTTAAAGTGGTTTTTCGGAACAACAACAAAGATACATGACTTACTGAGGTCTGCAAAGACTAAGTTTCCTCTGGAAACATATGGAGTGTATAAACTCAGCTGTTCCGGATGTGACAAGGTCTATGTAGGCCAGATAGAGCGGACTATCTTCAAAAGGATTTCAGAACACTTCAGAGCTTGTAAAAGGACAAATGGAAAATATCGGCTACCAAAAATATATTATTTAATTTTTTGTATGTCTTTCTTAAAAATGGATGTTGTGTTTAGTTAGTTTTTGAGTATGGTTTGTGGAATAATATATTTGACGTGTGTTTCGTACTGGACAGTGGAAATGAACATTTTCCAAACAATGTTTTGACATAAAAAAGATTATCGTGTTGTTTAATTTATTTATTCAGAAATTGCTCGCCTTTGTCATCTTTTCGTACGTGACAAATGACATGTTCGTGTATTATTTTCAATATTACCTGTTTTTGAACTATTTGGAAAAAACTTTGATAAAATAATATATTTTTCAGATAGTACATGTAGATGACACAATGGTTTCTTGCCGATAATTTATTTAGAGACTTATTCAGAATTTTCAATATTATTACTTTAAACTGTTTATAAGATTTAAGGGTAGTTATTTTATATACCAAATTTTAACCTTTCGCTCATTAGGAATACACTTTAGGAGATTTTTTTAGGGATTCAATAAATTTCAATATTTTTTGTTATAGTTACTGTTTATTGTGGATTTATTATGGGAACATAATATGATTTTCCATTTCAATATACATCTAGAAATAGTTCACGAAATTATCATTTGGAAGACCCGATCGTGTCTGAATATAAATACATCTAAGATCCTTCAATAGAAGCCATCGTCGTTTGTAAGGCGAGATGCATTTCTTGAAGTCCTTCGTTTCTTTGCGCAGGGATACGCTCAGAGATAGATGGATGGTGAGAGATGGTTGTTATTGGAAACACTTGTGTTTTAATGGATTGATTTATTGCGTTTTAATTCAGATGAATTGCAACGATTCGAGTTGTTAGCTCAGAGGATATAGTGTCGAAATTTTATTACATGTCGAATATTAACTGAATTGAAAATATTTTAAAAAAATCGAAACACCTTTTTTATCACTTTGAAAATCATTAATGTAACCCTGACACTCTTTACAGACGAAAAAAAAAATGACTTAATGTTTATTATTTCACCATCTCTATTAGAAAATATTGCATTTGTTGCCCTGAACGCAATACCAGATCGAATACCTTTATGATCGAATATTTTACATACAACAATTAAAATCAAAATATGCCCAAAACTCTTTAAACGGACGTATCTGCATAATTTGCAATTTCCTAAGAGATATTGATATTTTTAACTGAACGCTTAAAATAAACTTTTTAAATCAAATTAACCTTACAATGTACATAAATCAAAACAATTATTTTCTTTCACTTTAAATATCTACTTTCTTCCTAACCTGTAACAATAAAAAAAATTCCATGATAACTCAACAAGGTAACTATTCAACACACATTTAAAAAGTGATATAAAGTCATTAAAAACAATGAAAAAAAATTTAAACCTAACCTAACCTACTTAACCCAGTTAATAACGTTTTTGTTACATTACTTTCCATGGCTTTATATAACTTTTTAAAGATGTGATGAATTATCATTTTGATGATTTATCCGGTCACCTAAAAAATATAGTAATTGAACTTGGCTGGTATATTTTACACTCAACATCATAAATTCAAAATGAATTCACATGTATGTTTCCTAAATATACCCAAATCAAAAAATGAAGAATATTTTCTGTGGCGGCCGGTGTTTTTTTGATTTTCATACAAATCTATAGTTTTGGTCTGGTCTTAGTCTGGATTTGAAAAACTCTGTGTACGGCCCGAGCAACGCCGGGCAGGTAGTTATTTTTTTATGCTTCCAATTTTGTTGTTCGGGTTAAATCTTCCCCATAGGAAAAATTAAACCCTTCCACTCACTTTTCCACAAATGATCATCTAGTCAATCAACACTATGTAAGTGCATTATAAAAGTAAAATAAATACAAAACAATACAAGAACAATAACACGTCAACTCACCAGATATGAAATGGGAAAAAAATTCACCGTCTCCAGATATTTTCATATCAGAGGGTTCGGCTCGGTAGAACTTCTAACAGGGCCTATTAATCCTACTGATCCCTCAACATAAATATTTAAAAAATCTTTTGTTATCCTACATGTATTCAAAATGACCGACTTTTGCATCTTTATATAAAAATTTTTTGATAGATCTAATACGCCTAAATTTTTAATTAGAGAGCTAGGTATAATGCCAGTAGCCGAAATAACGAATGGTAATATTTTTATAGTCTGAGAATGCCAAATTCTTTTTATTTCATTTCCTAAATCTGTGTATTTTCTTATTTTTTCGCTAACAGATTTTTGAATATTACAGGAATTTGGAATAGCGACATCAATGATATAAGTTATTTTTTTTAATTTTGTCATGTAAAACTATATCGGGTCTATTATGACTAATCGCTCGGTCTGTTAGTATAGTTTTATCATAATATATTTTATAAAATTCGTTTTCTAAAAATGAATTTGGTTCGTATTCATAATATGGTACTATAATATTACGGCAGTCAATCAAGTTATGTTTAATTACCAAATTTTGGTGAATTATTTTTAAAACTTGATTTTGCCTAAATGTATACTCTGACGGTGCTAATATAGAACATCCCGATATAATATGTTCTATAGTTTCCGGAAAAGCCAAACATTTTCTACACAAATCATCAATTTGATTTGTATCTTTGATTATATGCTTTCTATAATTTTTAGTATTAATGACTCTATCCTGAATGGCAAGCATAAATCCTTCTATTTCTGCGCTCAACTCTCCAATACTCAACCATTTGTTTGACGAAAATTTGTCAACATACGTTTGGTTGAGATAATTGAAGTGTTTTGCGTGTAAAATTTTATTTGACCAGGAATCTAATAATTCCTGGTTGGGATTTATAAAAATGTTGGCATTTTCATCGTATAAATTTAAAGGTGTAATATTTCTATCTGCCTTGCAAATTATTTTCTGCATTTCTGAGCTATGAGCTTTCCTATGGAAAAAAGTTCTTAGCATTTCTACCTGATTATGTTTCAGTTATTTTGACTATACCTCTACCTCCTAACTAGGTAAATTAACTCGTTCTATAGCTGAATTTGGATGATGGCAATTAAACTTTGTTAGCGTAGTTCTAATTAATCTTTCTAAGTTATCTAAATCTGTATTAGACCATTTAATTATGCCAAATGAGTACGTTAATAGAGGTATTGCCCAAGTATTTATTGCTTTTAAAATTTTCCTGATCCTAGTTTGAAATTTAATCCTAATATCATTTTTAATACTAGTATGGTCTGATCTATTTGATTGTGGGTATCCTAAATACTTATAAACCTCATCCCTTTTCATACTAGTAATTTGGAAATTTCTAAATATACTCTCGTCCCCATCTACAATTTTGCCTTTCTCTATATGGATCGTTCTACATTTATCTAAACCAAAAGTCATTTTAATGTCATCTGAAAAGTTTTTAACTACCTCGATCATTTTCTCTAAATTTTGTTCAGAATTCTAAAATAATTTTATGTCATCCATATATAATAAATGCGAAATTGTACTACTCTCCCTTGTATTAACCTTAACTTTTATTCCAAATTTGCTTTTAATTAACATTTTAGATAGAGGATTCAATGCTAAGCAAAACCAAAGAGGACTCAATGAGTCTCCTTGAAAAATTCCTCATTTAATTGAAATGCCCGGTATTACTATTTTCTTACCTTTTAAATTGATAAGTAAATTGGTATTCCAAAGGGACATAATATTTTCCAAAAAGCTAATAATAATGGGGTTAATTTTATATATATTTAATACTTTGATCAGCCACGAGTGCGGAACACTATCGAAAGCCTTTTGGTAGTCTATATAGCAAGTATGTAAATTACGTTTTCGAGTTTGAATCTGTTTTAGAATTACAGAATCAATAACTAATTGTTCTTTACATCCCATATTAGAAGATTATTAATATTATTATTCCTTCTCAATGTGACCTGAATTAACAAAGGTCAGTAACATCCACTTCAATCAAAACAAAATTCCTTCAAATCAGTAAACATTCATCAACGTTTGTTTACAAAACAACTCAATTAATATTTGTAGAAAGGTTCGTAAATAAACCGCTGAAGGTATTTAGGTGACCCCGGGTTATTCTGTCGAAATGGTTTTGATGTATTAAAAAGCACACTTTCAAGTGCTATAAAATGGAAGTTTCCACATAAAATGAATATTTTAAAACCGAAATGGATTCAATCAGTATATGGCTATGTTAAAATCTTATCAATATTACATACCGTTACATGTGAAGTGAGCTTCTTTGAACGGATACTTTCAGATTTTTTTTAAAAATAATTTTTAAATTTTTTTATTAAGAATGGTAAATATGTAAATCGAGATATTTTACAAGTTTTTTGGTATACATAAAAGTTAATACTGTCTATTGCTATGTAACCTAACATAACTTAACAGAATTTATGTCGTAATCTCTAGAAATCAGATACTAGCAGTAGTTGTGTGAGTATTTATTGAATACTTCGTCTAGACCACGCGCTCTGGCGGAAAAAAAAGTTATTATCAATCACGGCTACCATGTCAACAATATTGACCGAACGCGGAACACACAAACAAATTTACAAACAGACGAAATGCAAAGTGGTAGAGTGAAACAGAACTTCACTACACTCAGTTAATTGAAGATTCCAAATTTCCGAATCAAAAAGTAATGGATTTAGTACCGAATTTTCAGAACCAAAAGAAAATTGTTTTATTTGTAAATACCCGTAGTGCAAAAATGTGGTTTTTAAAATAATTTCCTTTTTTAAAAATTAAAAAAAAAAATTTAAAATCTTTAAAAAAATATTCCCGAAAATCGTACACGGAGAAAAATGAATATTGCTGATTCATTAATAATCTCTTCAAATTATTGATCCAGTTAAAAACGGGATTGCAGGCCGTTTCCTGATAAACTTTTACAAAATTTCTAATATATCGGAACACGCGTTTATGCATCTGCATTTGCCTTTATTATATTTATAAATATAATAACGAAATGCGAAATATTGGGATTTTTATGAACACTTGGTCCGACATCGTGATAATGGTGACCGGATAAATCATCACAATGACAATTCATAACATCTTTAAAAAGTTATATAAAGTCATGGAATGTGATGAAACAAAAACTTTATTAACTGGGTTAACTAGGTTAGGTTAGGTAGGTTAGGATAGGATTAATTTTTTTTTAATCGATTCTAATGACTTTATATCACTTTTCAAAAGTGTGTTGAATTGTCACAGTGTTATCATGGAACCCGTGATAATATATTCGTATGGTACTAAAAGTTTTTCAGAAAACCTATTATTAATTCGTTAGGGGCCTGCAATCCCGCTTTTAACCGGATTACTAATAATTTTAAGATATTCTTAATAAATTAGCAATACTCGTGTTTCTCCGTGTAATACTGCTGCGGTAGGTAAAAACACAGTGTTTTCCTTGAGAGTTTCAGGGGAGACACTGTGTTTTTACTTACCGCGGCAGAATACGTAATATCGATACAATATTAGTTATTATTTCTACCAAATAAGAACTAATTTTGTATTTCCTGTTATTTTTTACTTCTAAACTATCCAATTTCAAGTGTTCGCTTTCTTTCTATTACAGAGTATTATGTCTGTTGAGTATGGTGGAAGAAAATAAATCTCAATTAATATTTTGCCTTGAGGCTTGGCGCAGAAAAATACATAACGATCAGGCAAAATCAACATCCCTAGTAAAAATATATTTCTTTAAGTCTTACGTAATTTTAGATCTCATATGAAAGAAATTGCATTTTTACTCGGGGACTTGTGGAACATGACTCCACACACTTAAACGTGAGTAGGTACTTGATATAACGAGAGAAAGTACGCCAAGTAATTCGCCGCTACAAATAATATAAAATGAATTCCGGTATCGGGTGTGTCAAAAATTATGGTATTTATTTTTATTTAATCTTTCAAAAGATTAAATAAAAATAATGATGGTAATTTAATTGAATTATGGTATTTTTTTCATTTAATCACTTATTCAATGATTTATCCACGGTTCCGTAATAACTCAATACTACATTAAAATTAATATGAATTCATGAAAAGTGATGAAAAACTAACCTATAAATCTAACCTACTTAATCTATTTAACATAGTTTTTGTTTCATCACTTTTCATGACTTTACATCACTTTTTAAGAGGAAGCTACAATCCAAAAATGTGTGTATTCTTGGTATAACTTATATTGTAGGTAATAGGCATTAAAATCGCTTGACAAACGGAGTCTAGAAACGTTCGATTTCAAGCACAAAACTGGTTTTTATTTATTTTCTAAATAATTTTATAAAAAAAACAAAAAATATAATCAAGTGAAATTGTCACAGATAATCTTAGCTGCAATACTGTATATTTTAAAGTTGTTTCCTTTATGCTTTCATACATTTCTATTGAAAAAAAATTTTTTTAGTAGTTTACATTTATATTTTTTATTGAGTAATCTATTTTATTATATGTTCTACTCAAGCGACGCCATAGGAAAACTTTCAATTTATCCAAATCATATTTGTTGGTATTCATAATGTACACCAATTCGTTTTAAAGATTCATCAAAATAGTGATTTGGCACTAAGCTTCGCCTTAAAGATGCGTTGAATTGTAGTTTTGATGAGTTATCCGGTTACTTTTATACACATAAGGTCTTTTAATACTGATATATATATTTTTTTAATTTGACGCAAATGCTAAACAACCATGAATGTATGATAAATGGCTGTTTATCAGTTGTGTTAAATTTAACACACGATTATTATAACAAAGCTCTTCGGGATACTAATTTGATTTATTAAATAAATAGTAAACATCGTTTGAAGTAAGCAAATCATAAATGCTCAAAGGCAGTGCAACTTTCGCATTTTTATGATGAGATTTTATGTGCTGAAGAAAGTGGCAGAAAAAAAAAGTTAGCGAGATCGAGTTTTACCTGACAATTTATAAATAGTTCAAGCAAGGTGCAACATTTCCATATGGGTGGCGGTGACTCACCAGGGCGACACTGACGGTTGATAATCTACCTCTCTGGAACGAGCAAATATAAAATACATACTTATTTGATCGGTGTTAAGCATGAGGTCTGAATGTGGTTTTTTTCCGAAGAATCCCAACTGCTCCCAACCGTCTGGAACCAATGGGACTAAAGCATACCCAACTGGCATTTGTAGTGAGTGTAGGGTGGTAGGGAGAGGAGTGAGGAGAAGGAGAGGAGGAGAAAGGTGGGAGAGTGTCTGGCTATTCAGATCTGGTCACCAAATACTGCTAAAGCCATTTAAAGCAACGTTTCAATTCTGAATGATGTTCTCACACCAGGGCAATACTGGGAGTATATTCCACTCTGGAAAATGCTGCAAATATACTATATTTTATTTTAAATTAATAAATTGTTAAATAAAACAAATTAATCAAGTAAAATTCACTTGCGCATGCCGGCATTCAAACCCGCGACCTTCGACTGCTTGAATGTCCTTACAGATTTCTGAAAAAAAAAAAAAAAATGTTTTTCATAAATGGTTTTTTTTCTGACCACACTGCATTCTCAGTCGTAATATCGCACCGAATAAGATTAATGCCTACGTTTCTCCATCACTAAATTGCACCAAGTCATCGCAACCATCGCCCCACATACACGCACATACATACACATACACACATACTCACTCAATCACACATACTATCACTTTTAAGGTGCGTATGGCTGTCCATGATAGAACAAATCAAACCAAAACGTAATTTTGTTTTAAAATAATGTACCTACCTGCAAACCGTAAATCAATCATAAAAACACGGAAAACATTTTATAAGAGATGTTAATATGGCGTACCATCTGAATCCGTACCATTAAATTTAATTTAATTACACGATATGGATGGTCTGAAAAAGACACAGACGGCTCGACCGATAGAATCAAATACTTGAGTCGGTTATGTCGAAGTTTGTGTGAGATGATGCCTGAATGTGAATGAAGCAAGGATTATCATTTTTAAACGGTGGCCTTTCACAAGGGTGCTACTGAAAGTACCTACCTATCATTGCTGACAAGGTGACACAACATCCATTCCAATTCCCGAGCCTCCTCTTTTCCATTCCCTCCCACATTACCCTCGCAACATACCCTCATTAGTCAATTAGGGTATGTTGCGAGGTTAATTAGTCCGTAGACTTGGGTTATACTGGTATTGATTGAAAAGATATGATGATAGTTTAATAGCCTTCTTTACCTATATTACAGCGTGACTTTAAAATCTCCCTTGGCTCCCCGTACTGGCAAACATAACCCCGCCAAACATCAGGCGAGAAATCGCAACACTTAGGGAATGCAAGAAAGCGCAATACCTTTGCACGAAGATGTCGTCTCCCACCCGGCACGCCGCTTGAAGTCCCGAAAGCCCTTCTGGGCGAAAGGAGAGAGGCTCCTCCGATTACCTCTCATCCCAGAAGATAGGTGGAAATTTGAGTGGCAAACGGCCAACGTGGGAAATGCCCATCTCATACAGGACCTCACCGAGAGACAGCCAGCTTTCTCATTGCCTCGCAAAACCTGGTCCGCCATCAATAGGGTGCTCCCATAGCCGCTGTGCCCACATGATGCACAGATAGGGCCTTAAAGAGTCGGCGATGTGTGAATGTGGTGCGATGCAGACCACCGAACATGTGGTCAACGAATGCCCGCTCCATTCATTCCCCGGCGGGATCGATGAGGGCCATATGGCGAAGCCTGAAGCCCTAGACCGGCTCGCAGACCTAGATGTCCCTCTCTGACCTCCCCACCATACGAAAGAAGAAGAAAACCTATATTACATGGAGTTAAATAGATCCGATACATCTGCGAATATGTTACTAACTTCATGTAATCTAGGTACAAACGAGGGTTTGAAATACTCACCCTAGATATTGTTACATATAAAAATGATTTGGAACCATTAAATCATTGATAATTACCAATCAAAAAACACAAAATTAACAAAGAACACTAACAGTTAATCAAAAACTTGTTTATGGCAAAACGAATGATAACATAACCCTGTTTCATCGACAATTTATTATTATGATATTAATTTTACGAAGTCGCGTTTTATTTTTAACATTAAACTATAACCTGAAATAGACAATTATGTATGATTTCTCAATTATACAATAACATTAGTACACTATTAACATCTATCTAGAAACATTAAAGATTTTAGTAATATGTTCATCAGAAATAATTCAAATAAACCCCACGGAAAGATCGATTTTAAACCCCCTCTACGGCAAAATGGACCGTAGGTTGTGATGTTTTGGACATCCACAAAAATAAACGATAAATAATAAAATAACGTGCTCTAAAAATTTTTTGTTTAAACAACGACGGAAGATTTATTGACAGACAGGCCTTGAGTAAACAGATTCCCACGGGAAAGGAGAGACCGGAGGACAGTCGAGTTTGGAACTTGGGTGGATTGACAGCCCCGAGAAAGGGATACAAATCAGAAGTGTTGTTTGAAATTGCAGTTAATTATTGAATTCAAATGGTATTAGAGAATATTGTGGAATTTTGAACTAAAGTGAAATATTATTGAACCGGTTTTGTGCGAAGTGAAAGTGGTTGGACTCAGTGAGAAAACAATTAATAATAATGACAATAATAATAATTGGATAATTTGTAGAGCGCCGTTTTGTAAAAACCCACCTCAGGGGCGCCAGGTGTTGTGCAATCGCGATTGTGTTATAAAGTTGTGTTGATTTAAACGTGATTTCGTATACAGTTCGAACTAGATTGCTTGTCTTAAAAACATGAAAATAATAAAAATATTGATTGCGTTTTAAAAATAGAGTGAATGTACTTAAAGGCAGGAAGTGTTTAATCGGGCTAAGTTATTGATTTGGCGAGATGGCATTCTATCCACGGAGACCGAAAACCAGAGAATCAAATAGATTATTAACTGTGGGTTCGAATCCTAACAGATTAGGGAGGTACAATTTTATTTACAGGAATATTTAATTACCCTTTTATAAGCGTAGGGAGGAGGTCGAAAATTAAAGTGATTTAGCTATATAGTGTAACCAGGTAAGTTTCACACGAGGATTTGGAGGTGACTAACAGGGTGAGTTTTTTATATTATTTATTAAATTTCAGAGGACCCTTTTAAATAATAGGATACAACCGAGGTACAGGAATCGAGTTTGCAACGCCTGCAACCCAAATAATCTTCCCATAAGAAGGGATACGCTAGACGCATTGTCAATCAGCTGTGAGCGAGAGACGAGTCAACGACCTTTTCATATATAGGCCGAGAGGCGCGGAGTACAGTCAGTCAAAGGGGAAGTTTTGCTAGCGTATGCCGTCCCAAATTGAAAGCGATCGGATGCGACCAGACGGAACAAAATGAAAACTTTTCTTCTGTTATTTGACTTTCTAATTTAATACTTTTCATCTATTATTTGACTTTCTAAGTTACGAATTGGGATGCACAAAAACAAATCTAAAGTCGAAAGAGGGAGATGGCAATCTCCGAAATAAAACTACCAACCGAACAACTTTTCTCAACAGGTATCTTTCGAGAGGTAGGCAGCCTCTTTAAATTAAATGCAAAAAATCAAACCAATTATCCGTTTATACCTTACCTGAGAGGATAGGTATTCAGTAGAAGTTACCCATACCTAATACACGAGGATGCTAGTAACCTCATAAAATAAATACTGGAACCAAATATTAAAATACAGACAGTCCTCATCCCAAATTTGGAATTTCGAGTAGACCTTACATATATCTCACATGATAATTGGCTGAATGGGTAGGCACACAACCTATCGTTAATAAGCAGGCAAAATGTCGACAAGATTGTCGTGTGTTATCTATGTATTGACCTAGAAAGGGATGTAAATCCCCGACGGCGTGGGAGTTACAACGTTTTCTGGAGGTGGCACGTAACTTAGGACCTTGCGTGTCACATTTTCGCGACTAGATTCGTGATAAAGGGATGTTATGGTTTTCCCCTTCTACACTCAGTAAAGTAGTTTATCCTGGAGGTGTTTGAGATTGGGGCAATTCTGAAATTGGTGAAGAGACCTGGTTTTCTTTATTCTGGCGTGAAGGTTGCCGATTTGGAACAAGGGGAGACCCGGCCGGTTGTGATATCCAGACACGCAGATATCGATCGCCTTGCTCAAATTATCATCCATCAGTTTTGTTTGGTAAGCGGAGAAGCCAATCTTAACTTGAAAAAAATTCATTTCCTTTCCTCTCCTTCCCCTCCCAAAATATATACATGGATGGCGCCGACAACTAACACCATAAATTTATCGTATGTATATCACATATATAAAATCTAACACTTTATTATATTCACATTACCCTACGATAGGTAGAATCGAGTAGCTAGGGGGGGGTGAGCAGGCGACTTAGAAGATAAGGTTTATAAAATGGTTTTGAAAAACAGCGGTAATGGATTCAACTCACTCTATCTCAAAAGAACCAAGGGATACCACACAAAACATAAATAACTAGGTTTCTAAACCGAGAAACAAAAACCCAACACAACGTTCGGTGAAGCCTTTTTATACTGAACCGTCACGTGAAATGAGTACGTTCAAGGTCGTACGTCACGTAGACAAACTAGGATGTACACACTTGAAGGGGTGTGTAATAAAGAAAAGACGGCAGGGAGGACCTTCCTACCCCGGATATATATATAACCAAAGCCTTATGGAAAAGTTACCTACGGGACTTAAGGAAAATGTATCGTAGAAAGAAGAGAAGGAAAAGTTTGAAGTAGAAAGGGCAGATCATTACAAGGTACATCCATAACCCCAAGCCGCGCGCCGAATATTGTTTTTACATGACTTCATCCCTTACGTCGTTAAGATTCCTACTTTATTTTAGAGATTTGATAAGGCAAATTCAGCCGCAGGTCTGTCCAATACACCAGGACTGCGCGCCGCATATTTTAGGGCACGGCAGCTTCACTTACGTCGTTAAGGTTCTGACACTATTTTAGGGTATTGTCTCGTCTTAATAGGTTTCTCGTCATACCTGCAATATCTTTGTTTTAGTTATACTGCGTGCCAATTCTTTTTATTAAATTAACTTATAATTATTTTCTCACAGCGGGAGTTTAAACTACTTATACAGAAAAATGTTTTATATTGCATGGAAATTTCCAATTATATCTGTAGTTCTAGCACGAACAATCGATAAAAATCTGTCAACACGATATTGACAAAATTCGTCATATATATATATATATATATATAGCCAGATAGCGATATTTGCGAACACGGTCAGAATATTATGATTCCCACAGTCGGTAGACAAAAAACGCTATTTTTAGCGCGGCATCCGAGGCATCGGATAAAATGTCAATATGCACAACTTTTTTGATAATGTCGTTCGTTATGCAAAATAACTGGCTTATTTATAAGTGGGGATGAACTAACTAAGTTCTAAGAACTGAAAGATTTTTTTTCCACGATCCATAGACTTAATCAATTCATCTAAGACGCGATCAATTGATTCCGTTCCAGCATCAAGAAACAAAAGTTGTTAGTTATGACAAATGATCTAAATAACTCCTTTTTTAGTGTCAAAAAATTAATGCGGACTTCCAATGACGTTTAGGAATGTAAATTCATAGAAAAAATTAGACGTCGTGTTTGGAGGGAGTTAAAATTATGAAATTTAATGGATTCGGTATAATTTGAGAAGTGTAAGTTTAGTTTATAATTTATGTGCTTAAAATTTTCTTTTTGAATTCTTTCTATTCTTTCAATATGGGCTTGGTATAAAGGAGTCCAGATCGGTGTACAGTGTTCCAAGTGCGGGCAAATATATGAGGTGTAAAGGGAATATAGAGTGTTTATGTTGTGGAAGGGTTTTGCTATGCGAATTATAAATCCCAGCATTTTATTAGCTTTGTTAATGATGTCATAAGTGTGTTGGTTAAATTATGTTGTCTTGTGTAGTGTTCATGTACTTGTTATTTTTTATAAATGTTGTATTCGTGTGTATAAATCCATTTTGGATTTTGTAGATTAATAAACATATGTTATATTAGTAATTTTCTGATTTTCATTACTTTCGTTTCTTAGTGTACTTTTTTGGTGGCGGTATCTGGGTTATAATTAAAAGATTTTTTATAACTTTATTCTTTATTATTTGTAGGTCGCTTAAATATGCAATGTATGTGTTTCCCCATATTTCAATTAAATAATGCAGATGGGACTGGATTAAACTATAAACTACTCGTATATGTATAAAATCATCAGTAGTTACGCCTATCAATCCGATATTGTAATGTTATCTATTTCACTGTGCTAGACCGCATAGATGTTTTTGACGTGAAGATTGAATGAACGGAATTAAGGGAGTGTCAGTATAGTAAATGAGGTGCAAGTGGACGGAATAATAAGTCGGACATTTTCCAGGAAGGCATGGCGCGATCAAGAGTCCCAACTGATCGCAACCGTCCGAAAGAACCAAAGCGAGTAGGACTAAAGTATGTGGTCATGGCAAGTAGACAAGAAAAAGTACGGTTGGGATATAACCGATTATTAGATCTGGTCACTAAAGAACGCTAAAGCCACTTTAAACATCAATGTCCGGATTCTAATTAGTGGTCTTTCAACAGCTATTCCCTTTTTAGATACCGGATTCAAATCGTTGTTTAAAATTACCATTCTGATAATAAACATCCTTTATATGTTCCCCTCGTAAATTAAATAACTTCACTGGTTCTATTCATACATGGCGTAATTTATTAATTCCTGACGTAATTGATAATTCAGACGTGACCTAATTAATAATACCTTTGGTACGGTTAAGGTTTAACTCAAATCCCTGATTACAAGGAAGATGGTAAGCCCTGGAAGCCTTTATTCCGAAGCAGTGTTCAGAGAAAGGCTTATGATGCAACTCTAATTGTTTGGGGTCAGGGGTATGCAACCTTTATCCCTTAGATTTCTCCTCCTAACCTGCATTTTTTTTTATATTTGTTTCTTCAAACTCAGACCAAATACGGAACTACCGACATATCGAATGATTTCTTGTCCAATAAACAGATAATCTTGGTACACGGAGAATAATGAGTAATGCTAATGTCACATTATGGCAAACGATCGCTCAAGACGTTTTTTGCAAGCCTTCCAGATAAGAGATAAGATAAGAGCCAAAAAACGTTTGAGGAGATAAAATAAACAATTCCAGCTCGATATGCATATAAGAAAATCGGGAATAGATAAATTGGGAATTGGAAATTTGAAATTGGGAATTGGGAATTTGAAATTGGGAATTGAGACAAGTACAACCATCAGATGGTAATAGTAATAAGGCGCAATAAGCCTCAGTACTGGTTACTTAGACACATGAAAAGGTATTGTTATAAGCCCTAGCTAGTTACGAAAAAGCGAATTACGAAGAAGCTAGATTACGAAAGAATCCATAAAATGAAAGAGTAATGCTTATCTATTAAGAAACTTTCAAATTATTTTTAATCAATTATTGAAGACAATATTAGAGATTTCTAAACGAAAATCTGAAACAGAAAAATCAGAAAAGGATACGGTCACATCTAGGACTCGAACCCAGGATAGAAAAAAACAAGGGTCCTGGGTTCGAGTCCTAGATGTGACCGTATCCTTTTCTGATTTTTCTGTTTCAGATTTTCGTTTAGAAATCGCTAATATTGTCTTCAATAATTAAATATTACAATTTGAGGTTTTACTCAATAAAGTTATTCCGAAAAATAAATATTTTTAATCATTTGAAAAACGGTATTTTAGGCCCTGGACGAATGAATTAATAGGTTTCCTAAAAAACTTTTAGAAAAATACGAATATATTATTAGTATATCCTAAATCGTAATATTTTTGCATTTCGTCATTGTACATTATCAAAACAAACACAGATAAATGAACATTTGTTTTGATATATTACGAATTTACTAAAATTTTATCAGGAAACGGTCTGCTACAGTGTTTTTAACCGGATTACCAATAATTTGAAAAGATTCTAAATAAATTAGCAAATCTCATTTTTCTCCGTGTAGCGGCACGTTCCAGAGTGGAATATACTCTCAGTATGGCCCTGTTGTAAGACTATTATTCGTTGTTTCTTCTTCCATATGTTCCCCATCTCCTTCTCCTTCTTCCTTCTCCTTCTCACCACCTTCAGCCTTATGACATACCTCAATTGAGGTTGCCACAGTCTCACTGTCTCAAGATGCACGGTTAGGAGCAGTTGGATCTTTTGTGCGGTATTATACAGAGCTTAAAGAAAATTGATGTCACCAGAAAGCCAACGAAATTCGTTGTAATTTAGATGTTTTGAAAAATGCTATCAATTTCACCACAAATTGTTCTGTTTGAAACACCAAACTTCAAGGTAAAACCCTGGAATTATTTTAGTCGTGTGAAACATTATCGATTAAATAAATGGCATGTTTTTCCTTGAACGAGAGTAATAACTTAATTAAATTAATAAAAGTCAATAAAC
Source organism: Hesperophylax consimilis (assembly GCF_061612785.1). Lineage (NCBI taxonomy): Eukaryota > Metazoa > Arthropoda > Insecta > Trichoptera > Limnephilidae > Hesperophylax > Hesperophylax consimilis. The sequence continues at coordinate 5,847,265 of NC_142846.1, forward strand.
GTGATCGTGCTGATACGATATTGCTACCAAACTAAATACTTGCTAGACCTTTATTAGGCAATCTTTGACTTGCTTATATTCTCAAAACGTTTTGGTATTTTGGTAGACGAACCTTGTTTATTTAATTATTTCAAATATATACATAATCCGCAGAAGTGGAAAATTCAATGGTTTATTACAGACCTTGACCTGATGATTTAGGAAAAATAACGTTACGTTATTGAGAAGTATTGGGGTTATTAATTTACCGTGCTATATACTATTAGACTTGTGTAATTGCGTTCATCATTAACTAATTCTGATATTCTGAGAGACTAACCTAACCTTACCTAATCTAACCTAACCGTTCTTATGTAAATCTACACCGTATCCTCTCAATTATTTCATGTGGCAGTTTATTTCAAGCTTTGAGTAATCCTTAATTGTATTTAAGATTGATATAAGTCCTTCAGTCATTCATTGGTAACTAAAGGGAATAACAAATTATTATAAGCATTAATTACTCGGGGGAAATATCCATAAAATTGAAAACATATAAATATTTCAGGCGATTAATTAATGCTTATAAATATTTGTTATTGTTGGGAAGTAAGAGCTTTATAGATGCACGCACAGATGGCAGTGCATAGAGCTTGCGTGGAAGTCCGCAAGATGGAGCCAGTAGCCAGTTGTCGCCAGGGCCAGTGGGAAGGCTCCCAGAGTAACTTACTGTTTCAGATTCCAATTAGCAAGCTTCTAGTTAGGTCGACTATCGAGTCACCATTATATTACGCGGAGTAATATCAAATCCCTGTTTAATCTAAAAGAACCAATTATTCATTAACTCCTTCCAAGACGAGTTGGAGGCCTGTTTGTACGAACACAACAGTTATTCTTTGTGCTATGCATAAAAACTTGTCTTATAAACACTAGTTTATCTTTAAAAAATACTAAAAGGGATGTTAACACGTGGCAGCATTAAAAATGGAACCAAATAGAGTGGAAGTTGATAAGTCGGCCTTTACCGGCAGTTGACAGTTAGCGGCTGATGACAAAGATAAGATTATTAATAAATGTTAGTGAATTTCATATATTATGACAAACCTTTGGAATGCTAGCAAATCCGTTGCGGATTTGCTATGAACTCACCGCACGTCCCTCGAATTTATTACATTTTGAACTTTAAAAGATGCTCCTAGCATCTAAAATAAAATTGATTCGCTTGGCAATAAAATAATGTATCTTAATATTCTTCTAGCTCTTCATTTCATCATTGCAAGCATTGTTTTTTTCTGTGTTTTCGTTGCAAATGTCATTATTTTCCATTTTCAAAAGTCAATACTGTATTTACTTAAAGGAAGACCTCGTATGATATATTTTTATTATCAAGTACGTTTATTTACCTGGAAAATATAGTAGAACTTAAGACTATTTTCGTATTTCTTCATTATATTATTTTTTCATAACATTTTGAGGGGAAAACATTTCTCTGAATATAGGTAGCTATCCCCGAGAAACTGAACGGATATAAATATACAATGTATATAAAAATATAAACACATTATCTGGTAAGACGATACAATTAACAAAAACATATTTTGCTAAAAATAATTAAGTTACTACTAAAATTGTAAAAAATAATTAATTTACTACGCTTGGCATTTGTTGGCACAATTGATTGATTAACAAAAGTAACTAAAGGAATGATATTTAAGAAATACTTGCCTTCCTTTTAGACAACTTATTTTACAGGTAATGAACGGAACTCATTATACACTTTACAACTACTTGATAGGAAATTGATAAGTTAACAAAGCTACCTAGAATCCAAAATCCAAAAAAAATATTTGATTAATTTGTGTTATTGAACAAATAACTTATTTAAAATAATATTTAGTATATTTGCGTCATGTTCCAGATACACGTGGAAGATACTCTTAGTAACACTTTGATCTAAAACCACCATTCAGAATTGGAACGTTGCTTGATTTGAATAGCGAGGTGCCTTCCCACCTTCCTTTTTCCCATCTCCTTCTCCACCCCACTGCCTTTAGCCTCAAATCATGTCGTAATTGGGGATGACATAGTCTCACTGGTTCCAGACGGTTGGAATTCTAGTGCGATTTCTCGTTCAAAAAATAACTTAAATTTCAAACTGAAAATGCTTTAAAAAATTCATGACAGGACTTCGCCAGATTCGACAGATTTCGCTGTTTCAAATTTAGTCGGACAAACAGATTATTTGCTGAATACTTCAGATTTATTGCTAAAATAAACCTTAAATATTCATTCGAGATTCAAACGTGATCATATTGCTACGATACATGGGGTGTGGACATATTGCTAGGATACACGGGGAGGGGACAAGAATCAGAAAATAGCAAAACCTTTGGGAATAAGTGTTTCTTTGAAGTAAGAGATAAATATATATTTTTAATAATATACCTATTATTCCCAAGCACTCCAGAAGGAATAGATAGAAAATTGAGATATATTTATGTACGCTAGAGAATCAATGATTCCACCCCTACGTTTTATCGGGGATGAAATGTGGCAAAGGAGATTTATTTTCGGGTTTTTCCTGTTGGAATTACCTCAGCGTGAAACTATTGGGCAGGTGTTCAGATTCTGCTAATAATTTATGTACTTTTCTCGACTTTTTCCACGTATTTTCCTTAAATTATTTCAATGTTTACCTGGGTAATTGTTAAATAAGACGAAGGTGGATTTTCTCTAGTAAAAAAACGACCACACATCAGTTAGTTTAGTAAACACAAGACATATTTTTTGAAAATCAATTATTTTGTGTACATCACACGTTAAATAGACTTTTTTCAGTTAATATCTCAACTGATTATCCTCAACTTACCAATGTGTGACCAAGTTATTGTGTAAGTTCGAATCGATTTGTCTGAAAATTACCTGGACAAAAGTGTATATTGATTTTTAAATTAGCGTCGGCCACTTATATAATGTATAAAATTAATTTTAAGCATCAAATGCTAATACCTTAAATAACGTGATAATAATTATTGTGTTCAATTTGCATTGCCAATTTGAAAATAATTTCGGCAAATTGAAAAACATTTACTTGCCTGCTTGCTAGGATACAATTGGATTTACTAGTTTTCGAACAATGTTTTAGCAATCTCAATTTTATTTTCTGGGCTTTTAGGTGGGAACTTTGCTGTTTCATTGTAAAATTGTAGGTAAATAATAAAACATTTTAATTCCGTATTCGTTTTTAGGACTGAAAAAATTAGAATAAAAAAAATTGTATGAAAAATTTATTGGAATAATTAATTATTAGAGCTCGTTGAAGAAGATAATATTGAAAAAAAACTCAATGTAATACGAAAGTGAAAAAGGCACGGAATTAATTCAGGATAATATTGATTATGCTTAAATTGAAACAAGAGATTGATAAAGATGACGGAAAAGTAGCTCAATTGGTACAGTGCAGTTACGGTAAGACAAAGGAATTGGGTTTGATTCCTAATTCCAACCGTGTTTTTTTTTTTAATATATCTATTTGAATTAATACATGAATGTGAATGAAGTGGTATCTTGGAAGTGGAAATTAATCCACTTACCGATATCCGATCGAGCTGAAACCCGGCAGATAAGCTCGTTGTCGTGGACATTGCATTTTACCAATATTTAATGGAAATAGAACACACACAGGCGGACATATACACATTTCTATGAAATTGGATGACAGCACGGCGGTAATATACAAAATAAATGTCGGTCCTACCCAGTTGGGAAATTGAATTGGCTCAGTTGTAAGGATTGATAACTCCAGTCCTTAGGGAGGAAATTTCAATCCTCAGTCAAATCGGAATAAAAACTTTTTTTTTTTTTTTTATTGAATTTTTTTTTTATACATACATGGTTACATAAAATATTGAAAAATGTATAAAAAATATTGAAATAAATGTACATAATTAAAAAAAATCCCACGAAGGCGAAGCCTGAGTGTGGGTATTATAAGTATTTTTATCTTATTTCTATGGTTTAAGTGAAGATACAATATTAAATATAAATTTAAGTTATTTTAAAAGAGTTACTGTAGAGATGCAATACAAGAAACTAAATCATGTAACATGTAAAAGTTTTAAAATAACACAAAAAATATATGGTAAATACTAGTTTTTGAAGACATCTTAAAAAGTGAATTAGCAGACAAAGCATTACAAACAATAAAATATATCCGCTGTTTTGTATGTATGTGAAATAATAAAAAATAATGTATACATGGATATAAATGTTACAGATAGCTTTGCTAAAACTTATAAGAAAAAAATATCTAGTTCAGTGTTTTTTAGCCAAGATTTGAAATTGGCTATTTACTAGCCGGACGAAAAAATGGCGAAATTATTTCGAAGATTGAAAATAGATGTATTGTATTTGGTCGAGATCCGTAAAAAAAATTCTTCATAGATTGGACAAAAAAATTTAACAATTCTTTTTGGTGGTATTTCCTTAGGGCAATACTGAAAGTATCTACCACTCATCACCCGGTTTTTGAACTCGCGACCTCCGGATTTGTAGCCATGGATTATGACTTCTCAACCACGGAGTAAGTCTTACCAATATTGTTATTCATTTGCCACGGACCACCAGTAACGTTATGGCTACGTGCTAAGAATGATAATTGTTCTCAAATCGAATTGATTCTTGCTTTTGTAATAACACTAATAACTCCATTTTCTAAGGACCGCCCGGTTTACTGAACCCTACTTTCAAACTAGTAGATACTTCAATAATAAATTAAGATCAAAATTTTTTTCTGATTCTTGAACATACAGGGTTTTCCAATGAGATATTTTATTTTGAATAGCCCGCTATTTCAGTAGATGTTACTTTTGAAGCTGTCATTTTTTAACATTTGACAAGTAGAAACTACGCCATTAATAAAAATGGAACGACACACGCTTCAACAATGCATTGAAATTATTAAAATTCACTTGAGTGAATCAAATGCATATCATCTTGAGTGATGAGGTCCATTTCCACCTCGATGGCTTCGTCAACAAGCAAAATTGTCGCATCTGGGGCTCGGCAAACCCAAGAATTATTCTTGAAAAGCCTCTTTATTTTCAACGTGTGATTGTTTGGTGCGGTTTATTGTCCGGCGGAGTCATTGGACCTTACTTTTTTGAAAATGAGGCTGGAGCAATAGTTACGGTGAATGGATTGCGCTATCGAGAGATGATTAATGATTTTTTATGGCCGGAATTGGATGGTATTGATCTGGACAACGTTTAGTTTCAACAAAACGGCGCTACGTGCCACACAAGCAACAAAAATCATTGATCTTTTACGATTGAATATCAAAATAACACCTTTTATTGGAAAACCCGTACATTCGCTTACTCACTACTTATCCGACTTGTCAACCGCAACAATGTGGATTTTACTATACTACGTTAAGTGAACGGCAGAAAAAGTCGGAAACGCCCGAAGTAGACATGATTGAATTAATTATTCCTGGTAAAATAAGACGTGATCAACGAAGGAAGACGTGTAAGAAAAATAATATATGTCGGAAGTGAATTGTATAAGGAATTGGGGACATCAAGTAAATAAAATAATTATGTGAGATAAAATGGAGCATTCGTGATGAACGAAGAAAGGGATGTAAAAAGAATGTGTGACATGGAAGTGAATAGTTGAAGAAGTCGGGAAAGCCTGATGAAGACAGGACACGATCAAATTAATCAAATACTTATGTGTGGTAAAATGTGGCGTGGGTATGAGATGGAGAAGAAATGGGTGTGAAGAGAATGTATGAAGAAAAATAATGGTAAAGAAGTCGAAGACGCCCGAGGAAACAATGCACGATCAAGTAAAACAAATACTTACAATAATATTACTTACAATTAAAATCAAGTGAAACAAATACTTACAATTAAAATGGACCCATTTTTTAAATTCCTACACTAGAGCTTACAACCGCAAAACTTAACAAAAAATAAATACATTAATAATCCTAAGCTACTGCTTTACCTCTATTGAACACCAGGCCTTATTTATTTTTATTTATTTATTTCACGCCTATTAAGACTTCTACATACATATATATAAAAAATATTTACGAAATTATACATGAAAATAGTGCAGGAAACGACTATTTAAAACAATTGCAGAAAAATAAATATAAAGTCAAAATATCACTGAACTTGATCTACACAGCATGCAGGCACAAAACATTAAAAATCCAAAATATTTTGGATTTTTTGTACTTTTTCAGTTGACAAAATTATTATGTGTTAGTCAAATTAAATACCTTTATTAAAATGTTCCACCACTTGATGAAAAAAACTTCAATATGGTATGCTTATATTTTGAAATTGATGTACCAAATATATCAACAACATCGTAGTATTTGTTTCCTAGCTGTTGAATCCGTGTGATATTGGGACGTTGATATAGAATTGCTACAATAATATGAAAGGTACTGTCTTGTAACCGAATTAACTTATGTATTGATTTGGTTTGTGCAATGCATAAAATTCTTCAATTAACATAAGTTGACCGATCTGTTGGTTTCGTTTTTGACGGGATTTTATTTTCATCTTTTTTTTTTTAAGGTTTAATGTTATTTCTGGAACAAATTTTGATTTTAATTTTGGAGGTTATACTCATCAATTTAATAAATCATCGAAGAAGAAGATAGTACTCAACGAAACATGAAACAGAAAAATAAAAAGATAACGGTCACAACTAGGAATTGAACCAAGGATCTCTTTTCTTACCGGGACAGGCATCTTAAACCGTCTTAAACACACAAAGTTAGTTTATAATTATTTTCAAGATGATTTTGTTAATTCTGAATTTGAAATATGAAATCAACAAATATAACGCTAAATAAATATGTCCTAATGGTCGAGTGGTATAAGGTACCGGTCCTGGTAAGACAAGAGTTTCTGAGTTCAATTCCTAGTTGAGACCGTTATCTTTATATTTTTCTGTGTCTTGATCTGCTTCATGTTCCGTTTATATTTATTAGCATTAACGTTTAATAACGATTTATTAGTCTTAACATTTAATAAAACCTGACACTGCATGCTTTATCTCTCACGGCCATATTCGTTCATTACCAACATGTGCTATTTAATTATCACCATCCTTACCTGAGAGTATGAGTATTTGCTGACATTTATTAATACGTACGCATAATTTATAGAAGTCGGTGCTTCCTAAACTGTGGAACCGCGTGCGTACCGATTATAAATTTAAAAAATCAAAAACACCAATTGAGATTTTTTGCAATCGATTTATGTCATAAAATTGAATTGATATTCTTTCATTCGAATACATTTGGTATATTATAAAAAAAATCGGTAATCTTGCATTAAATCGATAATTTCATGTAGCGAAAATTTACCCGCTAAGCTACGACATTTATTTAATGCAGAGGTTACCAAAGTGGTCTATATGGACCCCCAAGGGTCGATATCGGCTTGCTGGGGGTTTATCAGCGAGAAAAAAATTTGGGGGTACATACGAGCGGACCCCCATTTACCTCAAGTCAACATTAAGGAGTTCCGTAAATAACACAAATATAATAAAATGAGAAATTACTTATTTGATATTTGCATTTTTATGTTTCGTAAAGTTGTTAATTGAGGTATATAAATAGAGTCTACGTTCCTTTTCTCGTCAGAATTAATATATTCAAGCAAAACATTGCACATTGGAAGCCGCGAATTTTCCTAGTTCCCCAACTTGTTTTTGAAAAACGTCCAGGGTAATAATGACGCTCTACATTTAAATGTACTTTACACAGACTTCAAAACTAAGTTTGAGCACATTTTGACTTTCGAAATGGAACGTTGAAGAATCGGAAAACATGTGACAAGAAGAAATGACCGGTATAAGCACTGACAAAGAACTTAAGACGTAACCGGGCGTTGATTTTTCCATACAAACGTAGTCCCCATTTATCTTTCTGGATTTTAACCCTAAAGCAAATATTTTTTTTAAATAAAATAGATATCGGCGACTTGCGTGTCGGTACGTTTTGTTTTTTTTTGATAAATTGCTTCTTATAGAAGTTATGACCTTCCAAAAATCAATAAAATTGCCTGATTTAAACGCAGTCAAAAGACGTTCAGTCTACAAACTAGACAATATATTTTGAAAAAAAACAAAACGGTCCGACATAGAATAGTTTCTTCTTATGTAGTTGGTAAAAAAAAATTGAAAATCGGTTAACTTTTGGGGGAGAAAAATGGGGAATACAAAACCTTGATTTTGAAGATTTCATTTAGGTATTTGAAGCCCGAGCTGCATGTGTCCCTTTCGCTCAGTATTCGGGAAGTAAGGGTCGGGGGACATGGTTTAGATAAATACGTATGTATTTGTGCGAAGTGATGTCACGTAGTCATAAATCGATATTCAATATTCTAGTGTTGTGTTGTCCCGAGGAATCGATGTTTTTATTATTTTTTCCGTTTGGTCACATTTGGTGAAGTATTCCGATATTATTACTTTAATTTCATATGTTTACGTAAAATAATATCTGTAAAAAAAACATCCGTTACGGCCAGACCAACTACGAGGTGATTTCGTTCCGTATTGCCAATATGGATACAAAACACTCAAATGGATAATTTTTTTTAAAATAACTTTTGGGTAACTAGCATAATATTATAATTCTTCAATAACCTATAATGTATATTGTTATTTTATTTATTTAACTTCTATTTCGACAAATAAATATACAGCAAAGTGATGTAGCGTAGTATATCGAATTGTGTCGGTGCACTAGTGTTGTCTTTTCCCGAGTTATTGATATATTTTATTAGTTTTTTTTGGTTTAGTGACTTATTTCGAGTATACCATACTTGCCGATCTTACTAAAATTGGACCAAATTCAATTTGTATACGTCAAGTACTATAATAATTTTCAATTTGGGAGGTGCTCATGGGTACCGCCGCCCCGGGAACTATTTATTGGATAACCTCTGTCATAGGTCACCCCAAGTGGTTCGCTACGTTTGGTGACTTGAGCAGGGGTGCCCGGGTTCATGGGGGTGAGGATTGTCCGGGTCTTGGCGATATATGCATCGGTCCGCCAGTTGCGTGGCAGGCCGGATCGGGAGAGACTGGATGAGGGAGACTTTTTGATCTCTCCAGCCGGACTATTCCGGAACATCGCCTTGCACCGCAGTGGGAGGTATGGATTCATATGATGGTCATTCATGAAGACATTGACACCCAGATTCCTACCCACCCCTGATGCCTTTTTCCTTCCCAGGACTTCCTTTACTTTCTTTCCTCAAAATACCCTCCACACAGTATCCCCAAGGATGACGTAGGCCCTGAGGGGATTTTTTTTCCCTCAGGCCGTATATCCTCTCTCCCTTTGAGAACACTAAGCTATATTATCTTTAAGTAGATATAGCGTATTCCATCCCTACCATTGTGGTGCAAGGCGATGGTTCGAGAGGCAGGCTGGAGTGATCAAAAGGTCTCCCTCAACCAGTCTCTCCTGATCTGGCCAGCCACGCATTATGTGGGCAAAGGCATCCCTCACCAAGACCTATACAAAATAAGAATAATTACACAATAATAAGATTCGTTCCGGCGTGGTCGAGTGGTAAGACTCGACTCCCAATCTCAAATTCGCGAGTTCGAACCCGGCGTGCGAAAATAAATTTTATTTGATTAATTGGTCTTTTTTCACAATTAATTAATTAAAAAATGTTTCAAATGAGATTCGCTTATATTGTCTTCAGTGATTAAATGAGATTTTTTGTTTGTTAAAGGTTTTATTTTACAAAATTTTAAATTTTTTACAAAGAGATAATGAAATTAAAACAATTTATGGTTTAGATCTTTCTCTCGCCGGTAAATTTCTTGGTATGCGACCGTCAATTATTTCTGGTAAAAGGCATTGGTGGTAGAAGTCGTCCAACAGTGGTTCGATTTTTTTCCAGATTGAATCGTCCCTCTCAATTTTTTCATACAGTAAACCTTAGGACTCCACACAACAAAATAACAGTAATTACGACGAGTAATATGTAACTGGCCTTGTACTTGGTAGAAGTAATTGTGATTCCGTTTTAATGTTAAAGCATTATCTTCAACTTTACAGTAATCTTTTTGTTCAATTCCCTCTTCTGGTGACATATGTGCTATATTATAAGGGCATTTAACTTCAATTATAGAATCCTCACCGATGAGGCCATCCGGACTTGCCGCTAAAAAGTTTTTGTTTTCATCGATAAATAGTCCACAGGCGGATACCTGTAATTTCGTTTCTTTTGTAAATTGCTCTATTGCTTGGTTTTCATTTTCTTTCCCGTAATTTGTGGCCATATTTCCTTTAAACGGCGAGTACAGTAACGAGTTTAATACTCTCGCTACTGAAGTTTTTGGCCGCAGCTTACATATTTTTCTAAAGTTAGATGCTGTTAACCTCTTACGCCTTTCAATTGCCCACAAATTATTATTGCTTTGGCCCTAAATTCGGATCATTAGTATACTTCTCCGACTTGCAATAGTATGATGAACATTTTTTATGGTGTGTGGAGTCCATCTCCACACAAAATCTTATGCAGCGTATTCATTTGCGAACCGAGACTCGAATTGTGTAGTACTTGCATATTAACCCCTTTGGCTAATTTGTTTGCTTTTTTGAACAACTCATACAGATCTCATAGAAATCGTTATGTCTCCCTTATTACCATCGTTATAAAAATTAATCTTAACTTTGTTAGAAAGAGGAAACATCAAGCTTTACATTCAAATCTAAAAGTTAACCAGAAAATAATTAAAACATAGGTAAACCTTTATAAAAACAAAGTTTCCGATCGCATTTGAAAAAAAAAAGTAATAAAACCGGGATTTTTTTATTACTTATTTTTACATGAAACGACAAAAAAGTTGGCGACAAGGTTTATTTATTTATGTATGTTTATATATTATTTCACGCCCGTGGGGCTTTTGCGGACATTTTTAATACACATGTCTGTTTTCAAACATTTTTATTTTGAAACATGTCAATTTAAACATATAATCCACACAATACAATAAATACCATTTACATTCAATTGCCTTACAAAATATGTTCGTGTTTTTATATCAGTAATTTTAATTAGAAAAAACGTAAGGTGAGTTATTTTTAAAACATTTTATGTTTCATTATTTATTTTCTAAATTAGTTTATTTCGAATTATAGAATTTTAAAGCGTATTTCATCACCTTTCAAAAACAGTTTATAGTTTTCGGATGCGTTCAGAAATATTCCATTTATTTGGATTTTATTGCAAAGCGGAAATATTTTGACCTTTCGACAAAACAGGACCAAGACCTGTGGGTTAATACTAATTTTAAATAAAAACCAATGTGTCGTAGCGAATAATCAATATAATATGTAATATGTGGCAAACCGAACCATTATACGCCGATTATACGCCGAGACAAAATCAGTAACGGAGAAATAAGTTGGAAAGATAACCAGGGACCCAATTTTCATTTCAGTAGACAACTGTTCGCATGCGATAATTATCTACGTTGTCTATGGTTTTTCTATCATCGAGTAATTATCTACTAATTTTCGATAGAAAGCGTATTTTGGAATTTATAATAGATAATTATCTATTACAAAGCAGTAGATAATTGGACTATTGGTTTTAGTAGTTCAATTGTCAAAAAGTGTTACTTGTACGGTTTGCGTGTGTCGTATTTTTGTTAATTATTATAAAAATGGTGAGTTTTGAAGATTTGACGCACATACAAGCGACCGAAGACATGGAACAGGCCGAATATTTAACTGAAAGGCCACCAAGAAATGATGCATTTAGTCTGAGTAATGAACTGTTCATAAAAAATTTTCGACTATCTAAACAATTGGTGCTCAAATTAATCGATCTATTGTCGCCTTTGATGAAAGAACCGTATAAAATCAAGTCTGTAGATGTTAAAACGAAGGTAAAAACGATTAATGATCCCCGTTATATGCAAACAAATCATTTTTTGTACTCAAATCAGTGATATGATAATAAAACATTGTTTTTTATCAGATTTTAATTGCGTTGAATTTTTTTGGCACAGGATCTTACCAACATCCTGTTGGGTCAAATTACTACTTCTTCAACGAACAACAACGTGAATTGAAAATTGACAGTCGTAAACAGATGTATATAGAAAAATGTATCAAATCTATGGAGTTAAATACACGGGTTACCATATAATTTTAAAAAATTGGTACATTTTTATGTTGGTATTAATATCGGTTGTTTTACATTATCTACGCGACGGTCGAAAATACGCATTTATCGAAACAGTAGATAATTTATCGTGCGCGATCCTCGCATGCGAGCAATTGTCTGCTGAAATGAAAATTGGGTCCCAGATAACAAAACACCAGATACATGTCGAAGCATGTAAGACGGGTGATGCGGGAGGCGGAGGAGGCGGGATGCGGGAGGGGCGGGAGTCGAGCGTAACATGAACACACACACTCTTAGTTGGGTGGGTACGTACACACCGATAGCGCGCTCGGTGAGCAGAATGAAATAGCAAGTGATTTTTAAAATACCTATTGTTCAAATTTCTCAGCGCCCGTGTTTCCTCTTAAGGGGCAGTTCTGTAGGGCTAGCTACAGAAAAAAATTCCCGTTGCTTATCCTGCTTCTTTTTCATTTGGTGTTATTACATTTTGAGGTATTCTTCACAAGGGTGCCCCTGTCTGCACAATGTAAAGACAGAGCAACTATACCGCCACCCGGTTGTTGGGCAGGCAAGGGAAGGGAATCTTTTTACTAAAAAAATAAATGATTATCACATGGGACGTTAATAGTTTTATGAAAATTCAATATTCAGCAGGCAGGAGGTCTACGGAAAAAAAAAATTGGCAAGTGGTCTACGTGGAAAAAAAATTTGGGAACCTCTGATTTAATGCATCCAACTAAAATTAACAAATTCTAGAAAACGTAAGTTTGGTACATAATAGTGTATTTATGTGAAGAAATCTGCATTTTCGTTTTTATACGATTTACAACTCTGATCTTCGATTGAATTGGTGGCTTAAATTTCAGCTTACATCATTTGCAACAAGCTCGTGGGGAATCGGTAAGAACCACTGATCTACTATATGATATGATTTGAATTACTACTTATTATAATAGTATGATTCCAATATTTAGTCTAACCAGATCATATATGTCACTATGAAAAATATTAGAGACTTACAATTAACATGAGTGTGAGTTATTCTCGAATGCTTTTTTATCGTGAGGTAGGTAGCCAGTAAAATCAGAACTTATATATTTATATACGGAATTGATTTAGTTTGGGAAACTCTGACTGATAATAGAACGATAATCTATCTGACATTGAGATTCATTTGTATTATGAAAATATGCAACAGTTTGAATCATTAAAATAACATCACGATGTTAATTGACCAAATTGATGTTAATTTGTTTGATGATTTTGGCATAGGTGCGAAAAATTTTATGAAATTTCACAATGTGTTTTTTGAACTGATTTTTAGTAATGGAAGAAGAAAATAATACAAAACAAATCTAAACAACATATATAACAGAACAAGACTCAGAATATAAAAAGATAACAGTCACAGCAATGAATCGAACCTAGGATCTCATATCTTACCGGGACAGCGTCTTATCCACTTGACCATTGTATTATCTTCTTCATCAATGATACATTTATAACATTATTGCCAAAGATATTAGAAGAACGAGATATGCTATGTTGGCCGCCGGACCGTAGCCGGAGTACTACCTAATTAGGGTACTTTGAACGGTATCGGGACGTGTACGCACAGAAATCTGTTCTATGTATTAGTGCGGATACCTTAGTGCAAGCGAAGGTGTTCAGTAGTATTGGTGAACAAAACCGGCGACACTCGGCAAAACAATTCCACTCAGTACGAACTGCGCATAGCACATCTCGTTTTTTTTTTTTTTTTTTTTTTATTTATTCACATTTAAACCCGCTAAACTACTTATGTAGTTTGTCAGCAGGGACATAGAGACAACATTTATAAAATCATAAGATACAATTTGAACGGTACATAATTACATAAATTGGTTACATTGCAGAAAAGTTTAAATAGCAGCATAAAAGCCTTATATAATAAGCAAGTAAAAATAAATGTATGAACAAATTAGTATTATCAACAAGTACATCAATAGTTTCATAAATAGAGGTAGGTAGTCAGGTATTACAAAATAATTGTTTTTCCATTTTCTAACAATATGAATTCCATTTCAGGGGCATCAGTATAAATCATTATTATCCAATAACCATTTCCTTAGATTATATTTAACATTAGCAGTATACATGTTATTATTTTTAATTGTCATTGGTAATAGGTTAAAAAATTTGGGTACTATAAAGTTTAAAGATCTTTCACCATATTTATTAGTACATTTCGGAACTACCAGTCCTTCATTTTGAGTGAATCTTGTGTTATGTTTATGGCAAACTCTTTCCCTATACAATGAATCAGACAATATAACATGTTGACTTACAATATTATAAAACAATAATCCTCTGACAGGTAAAATATTCAGACACTTGTATATTAATTTAATGTTATTTCTGTGTTGATTGTCATATTTATGGATTAACAATTTTATAATGGAGTTTTGTAATGTTTGTATATAGCTTATATTAGTTTTACAAGAATGTCCCCAAGAAGTAATTCCATAACGTATAGTGGATTCAGCCAGAGATAAGTAGATTAACTTTAAAGTACTTATAGGCACGAAATATTTTATTTTATAAATCCTACCCACAATAGCTCGTAGACGTTTACAAACATTAGCAATGTGTATATCCCATTTCATGTAGCAGTCAATAGTAACACCCAAATATACATAACTTTTGACAAAATCAATGGTTTCACATGAACAGGGCTGTGCAACATTTTTATGTATGCAGTCAAATGTGTGTGTATATAATGAAGGAATTACATTACATCTGGCGTGTGGAGATCTGATGTGCATAATTTTAGTTTTTTTGGCGTTTATAAAGAGGCCTGCATCATGCGACCATTTCAGTAGGGCAATAAAATCATGTTGCATAAGGTTCATTGCAGTAACCAGATCTTCGTGCGATATTACGAGCGCCGTATCGTCTGCATATACAAAATGTTTAGCGAATGAAAACAATTTTCTCATAATTGAGACATAAATAATATAAAGGGTTGGCCCTAGAATTGACCCCTGTGCAACACCTGTTGAGATATATTTTCTTTTGCTAAATTTTTTAAGAATTTTTACTCTTATTTGTCGATCAGTTAGTAAATTTTTTAATAAAACTAGCAGCTTTCCTCTAATTCCTATTGCCTCCAGTGTTTCTAATAGTTTATTTGTATCAATGGTATCAAATGCCTTAGAGTTATCTATGAATAAAACCAACACTTGTTTTTTTAGATTTAATTCATAATTTATGTGATTTGAAAATTCCTGAAGCAGCATTTCCGTACTTTTTTTCTTTTGAAATCCATATTGGTTGGGATCCAACAAAGAGAAAGATTCTAGATATTTATTAAGTTTTATGGAAATGTATTTTTCAAGTATTTTTTCTAGGGCTGGCAATATGCTTATTGGCCTATAATTTTGAATATCTGTATGTTTGCCCCCTTTGTAAATTGGCCTAATGATGCTACTTTTTAGTTCATCTGGTATTACTGCTTGCGATAAAATTAAATTGATAAAGTGTGTTATAACAGGCCCTAAAATATTAATATGTGTCTTAATGTCAAACATTCGAATGTTGTCAATCCCTGGTGACTTTGAATTGTTTAATTTGCTAACAATAATATTGATTTCTTGGCAGGTAGCTCTGGGTAGGTACATACTATGTTGCACTTCATTCGGCCTGACGGTCGATGCTAAATAATCACATTTATGTATCATAGAGCTAACACTATTTGTAAAATATTCAACAAACTTATCTGCTACGGTTTCTTCATTATTCGTATTTAACATATATTTCGAGATTATTTCGTCACAACTACTTTTGGACTTGCGTCCTAATAATTTATTTATTTCATCCCAAGTTTTTTTTGTATTTCCAAAATAATTTTTGAATTTATTGTTAAAAAAGGTAGACTTACATTTAATAATTTCTTTTGTCACCTTATTTCTGAAAGTTTTATATTCCAATTCAAAGAATTGATTGCTAGGAAAATTCTTCCACCTTCTGTACAATGAATCTTTTTTTTTAATGTTTTCTAAGATATTAGAAGTTATCCAAGATTTTATTGACAGAGGTCTTTTTTTGGGTTTATAATTCATAACGATTTTACTCTGTTCATACAAATTCTTAAAGTTGTTTTTAATTTTACTATATAGTATATTGCAGTCTTGTTCCTCAAGCAAGGAGTGCCACTTAAAATTATGAATGTTTTTGTCGATTTTGTTTTGCGATAAAAACGAAATTCTTTCCCCGTGTTCTGGGGCTTCTTTCCTTGCACTATATTTAATATTAACTGCAGTTAAAAAGTGATCTGCTATAGTAATATTATTACATACACATGAGGAAAGAGAATCGCTTTGTTTACATCCACTGTTAAATCGGACAAATATGTGGTCTAAACAAGTACGAGTAACTTTTCCTGCTAAAACTGCTTCTCTAGTTACGTCACAAATACATTTGATTAAATAATTATCCGACATTATATTTTCATATGCCATAATAATAGGGTTTTGACAATTTAACAAGTCTAGATTAATATCTCCTATAAGTAAAACATTTTCTTTGGGGCTTATAGTATGCAGAATGTCAGATATTTCATTAAGAAATTGTGGTTGGCTACAGTTGGGGGGGCGGTATATTGCTATGATGTTTAAAATACTCTTGTTTGGAAGTGTCATAGAGCCAAGCACACATTCAAAATGATTTGTTTCTATTGTTTTCTGTTGAAATGTGAATTCATTTCGAACATATAGCAATATGCCTCCTCCAGATTTTTTAGTTCGGCAATAGTTGTAACAATTAAATCCAGGAATATTATACAGACAGACAAGATTCGGTGTTATAGCTGTTTCACATAACATTAACACATGAATATGCTTCCAACAAGTATTTAAGTAGACATTCAAAGTATCCCAGTATTTATAAATTGATCTAACATTCAACTGAACAATATTAATATTTTCCATATTGTAGTTGCTATGAAACTTTAGCCAATCACAGAAATTATGAGTATTTTCGTAATCTACCTCGTCATCTTCTTCAATGTAATTAGACGCCATAATCAATAGTTGCAAAGTCCTTGGCAAGGGCAGCCTTGTAGGCCGGGCAGGAGTCCTTGTCTCCAGTCGGATGTGCAGCGGGTTTCCCAAATCTTGTACAGGTGGCGCAGACAGGCTCGGCGGCGGCTTTTGGGCAGTTTATCCGGGCGTGACCTTGGCCTGCGCAGTGTCCACATCTTTGCTGGTCCTTGCAAAACTTGAAGGAATGTCCGATCATTTGGCACTTGGAGCACACTGTAAGTCCAATGAAGTCACGAACACGGCACACATTCCAGTCCACAAAGACTTTCCCCTGCTCCACCAGCACGTGACGAATGTGGGCAGGAACCTCGAAGACCCGGTGGCAAGTTGATCCAGTTCGAGCGCCAGCAAGGTGACTTAGCTTGCAACTTTTTACTGCGAAATCTAGGCCTGCTTTGTCCTGGGTTCCTGCTAAGGCATTTTTCAGGAAGCACTCGTCCGTTAGGTCACGAGTAACGTTGAAGAAGATCACCCTTGGAAGCCGTTTTGTTGGTAATCGAGCGCTTAGAGTGTCCGAGTTTGCTAGACATGGGGTTTTCAGAATTTTATCCTGATCTTCTTGTGTTGCAGTATGGATTACAACGCCTTTGTTTCGGATGCTCCTAATGCCCGTCACACGGATTCCAAGTTCTGATGGTCGTAATGTATCTTTTAGTAGCTGTTTCGTATCGTCGCTATCTTTTGTAGAATCCAGCTTTGGGAAGATGCATACAGCAGGTTTGGGGGTCCCAACGTTAAGTCCTGAGCGGTTGATTGATGGTATCATCTTCTGTGGGCCATTTTTCACAATATCGACAAATGATAGGCTTGCTTCCGTGGCATCGGCTACTCTACGCATCACTGGTCCTAGATCTGACTCCAACTGCAATATTTTTTCTAACCTGTGTTGGTTTTCTGCTTTTTCAATCGCGATCTCTCCCTTTGCCACTATTAATTTGGCATTGACTGTTGCCAGATCAGCTTTGAAGCCCTCTCGTTCCAATAACAGCTGTGAAACTGATCTGAATACAGCGGATACATATGCGCTTATCCGCAGTTGTTGATCCTTTGAGACTCTTGACTGCTTTTCAGCAAGGACATCTTGGAGTGCTCTTAGACTTGCTTCAGTGTCGTTCAGTATCTGGACTGAGGACACTGGGATTTCACTCTCATTTTCAGACACGTCGGAATAGTCCAATGCCCTGTCAGATTCCTCATCTTCAACCACTGGAGAAATCATTCCCGGGGCCTTTTTTTGTAATGGGGACGTCATCATGTCCAGCATTCTTTTTTTACGCCGATGGCAGCATTCATCAGGCATCGGTGGGATGGACATTTCAATGAGAACAAACACACAATCTTAGGTTGTTTTAAAACTTTCGATAAAAATGTTTAGAATCCGCTAGAATAGTATTATTTTATTACTGTTTTATCAAATAAACTTTTTTTGCACTTAAATTTTCCATATAGATACTGTTTGCACACGAATTCGGAGGTTTTTTTTAGTTTTTTTGCAAGAGCAAAGTGTAAACACGAACTGTTGTCACTGTGATTATTGTTACATTCTTCTAATATCTTTGATTATTGCTACATTATTAAGATTCAATCCAAATTATTCGCAATCCGGTTAAAAACAGGATTACAGGCCCTTAACGAATGAAATGATAGGTTTCCTAATAAACTTTTATTAAAAAACGAATTTACTATTTAGTTCCTAAAAATCGTAATATTTCCGCATTTCGTCATTGTATATTATTAAGGCAAATGCAGGTGCACGAACACGTGTTACGATATTTTAGAGATATACTAAAATTTTATCAGGAAATGGTCTGCAAACCCGTTTATAACTGGATTACCAATAATTTCAAGAGATTTTTAATACATTATCAGTACCTACTCATTTTTCACCGTGCAAGGGTGCCGAAATAGTTTTAGTTCTAATTGGTGACCTGAATTGAATAGCCAGGTACTTGCCAATATTTGACATTTTCTTCACTTCTCCATTCCCTTCTGTCCAATGGGGATGTCAGAATTCACCTACCTACTGATAATTAAGAGCAGTAGTTGTGGGGACAGACGTATTTAAAAATACTTTTGTTTTTTTTACCTAGGATTGAACCTGCCTTCCCACTGACTGGCTCTTAACTGCTGGAAAAATGTATTTTAATACTAAAAAAATAAAAAAATATTGACTGAGGATTGAACTTTCCTCCCCAAGGACTGTAGTCAACCGTGCTAAAAAACTAAGTAAAATGCAGAGATGTGCAAAATGGGTACCCAAAACCATTTGAAATGCAAAATGGAAATGGGTCAAAACTTTTCCATTAGAAAATGCAAAATGCAAAATGGTTTTTAGAAAAGCATTTAAAATGCAAAATGGAAAATACCCATTTTGCATTTCTATTTGAAATGGATTTATTTGAAATAAAATACATCTCTGGTAAAATTTATTTATTTATTTATTTATTGTTTGAAACATTTACAGAGTGTTAACAATTATTACATTTATATTATTTCGGTGGGAATGTGCACATATATTAACACCCCAATTAAAAATGTTCACAGCATGCGTAAACAAGGTTTAGTTGATATTAGGCGGAGATGCTAGTGGTGAAAGAAAAAAATACAAATATAATAATAATTAAAAAGAAATATAAAACATGAATATAAAATGATCGAGGTAGTTAAAAACTTTTCAGATGATATCAAAATGACATTTGGTTTAGATAAATGTAGAACGATCCATATAGAGAAAGGCAAAATTGTAGATGGGGACGAGAGTATATTTAGAAATTTCCAAATTACTAGTATGAAAAGGGATGAGGTTTATAAGTATTTAGGATACCCACAATCAAATAGATTAGACCATAGTAGTATTAAAAATGATATAAGAATTAAATTTCAAACTAGGATAAGGAAAATTTTAAAATGCAATCTATCTGCTAAAAATTTAGTAAAAGCAATAAATACTTGGGCAATACCTCTATTAACGTACTCATTTGGCATAATTAAATGGTCTAATACAGATTTAGATAACTTAGAAAGATTAATTAGAACTACGCTAACAAAGTTTAATTGCCATCATCCAAATTCAGCTATAGAACGAGTTAATTTACCTAGAAATTTAGGAGGTAGAGGTATAGTCAAAATAACTTCTTTGAAACATAATCAGGTAGAAATGCTAAGAACTTTTTTCCATAGGAAAGCTCATAGCTCAGAAATGCACAAAATAATTTGCAAGGCAGATAGAAATATTACACCTTTAAATTTATACGATGAGAATGCCAACATTTTTATAAATCCCAACCAGGAGTTATTAGATTCCTGGTCAAATAAAATTTTACACGCAAAACACTTCAATTATCTCAACCAAACGTATGTTGACAAAATTAAGTCAAACAAATGGTTGAGTATTGGAGAGTTGAGCGCAGAAATAGAAGGATTTATGCTTGCAATTCAGGATAGAGTCATTAATACTAAAAATTATAGAAAGCATATAATCAAAGATACAAATCAAATTGATGATTTGTGTAGAAAATGTTTGGCTTTTCCGGAAACTATAGAACATATTATATCGGGATGTTCTATATTAGCACCGTCCGAGTATACATTTAGGCACAATCAAGTTTTAAAAATAATTTACCAAAATTTGGTAATTAAACATAACTTGATTGACTGCCGTAATGTAGTACCATATTATGAATACGAACCAAATTCATTTTTAGAAAACGAATTTTATAAAATATATTATGATAAAACTATACTAACAGACCGAGCGATTAGTCATAATAGACCCGATATAGTTTTACATGACAAAATTAAAAAAATAACTTATATCATTGATGTTGCTATTCCAAATTCCTGTAATATTCAAAAATCTGTTAGTGAAAAAATAAGAAAATACACAGATTTAGGAAATGAAATAAAAAGAATTTGGCATTCTCAGACTATAAAAATATTACCATTCGTTATTTCGGCTACTGGCATTATACCTAGCTCTCTAATTAAAAATTTAGGCGTATTAGATCTATCAAAAAATTTATATATAAAGATGCAAAAGTCGGTCATTTTGAATACATGTAGGATAACAAAAGATTTTTTAAATATTTATGTTGAGGGATCAGTAGGATTTATAGGCCCTGTTAGAAGTTCTACCGAGCCGAACCCTCTGATATGAAAATATCTGGAGACGGTGAATTTTTTTTTTCCCATTTGATATCTGGTGATTTGACGTGTTGTTGTTCTTGTATTGTTTCGTATTTATTTTACTTATATAATGCACTTACATAATGTTGATTGACTAGCTGATCATTTGTGGAAAAGTGAGTGGAAGGGTTAAGTTTTTCCTTTGGGGAAGACTTAACCCGGACAACTAAATCGGAAGTTTAAAAAAAAAAAAAAAAAAAGTATGAAATATAAAATATAGTAAATGTACAGAGAAAGGATAAGGAAGAAAAGTAAAGAAAATAATAAAGCAATTATATCTCTTAACTGTTCTCCATAACATATCATGGTAGAAGATGGTTGATTTGTTTTTTAAAATATGCGAGACTGTTTGCGAATATATCTATAAGGTCGCATTCAACTGTATTGTACAGACGACACATTCTAGATAGTGGATTGAAATATGCAATATTATTATTAAATATATCAATATGGAATATATTTTGGCTCCTTAAATTATGTCTATTAGGGACTTTAATATGAATATTGCTCAGACAATTAGTGGTAACAAGTTTATCATGAATAATTTTATATAAACATATTAAGTCTGCAAATTGTCTTCTTTTTTCCAATGTCGTAAATTTGAAGTTTAGTAGACGTTCTTCATAAGATTTGAGTGAGGCATTTAATCCAAGTTTATATGATAACAGTCTTAGGAATTTTTTTTGCACAGATTCAATACTTTTAGAATATTTTATATAATGTGGATTCCAGATAACACTCCCATATTCCAATTTGCTTCTGACCAACGAGTTGTATAATGTTATAATGGATTGGGGGTATTTAAATGGTTTCGATATTCTATGAATGAATCCAATCATTTTCATTGATTTACTTATAATATCATTTATGTGTACATCAAACATAAACTTTGAATCAAGAGTGA
This sequence comes from Hesperophylax consimilis, assembly GCF_061612785.1. Taxonomy (NCBI): domain Eukaryota; kingdom Metazoa; phylum Arthropoda; class Insecta; order Trichoptera; family Limnephilidae; genus Hesperophylax; species Hesperophylax consimilis. The sequence continues at coordinate 5,869,602 of NC_142846.1, forward strand.
TTCCTAGATCTCTTATAGTGGTGACTGCATTTAATCGTACATTATTAATGGAATATGCAAAATCCTTTCGTTTTCTGTTACGAGTAAAAGTAATAATGTAACATTTTTCAATATTTAAAAACATATCGTTTTGAATGCACCAGCTATTTAGTGTGCAAAGGTCTTCTTGAAGCTTAACATGATCAGAATCAGTGGAAATTTTGCGGTAAATCTTGAGATCATCGGCAAATAGAACAAAATCACAGCGTAACATGGGGCCAAGGTCGTTAATAAAGATTAAGAAAAGCAGTGGGCCAAGATTGGACCCCTGGGGTACGCCTGATGTTACAATTATGGGAGGTGATTCGTACCCATTAATAAGTACTAATTGTGTTCTATTTTCTAAGTAAGACTTAAGCCATCTAAAAAGATCACCGTGAATACCTATTCGATCAAGCTTCTGTAGTAGAATAGAATGGTTAACTTTATCAAATGCCTTTTGAAAATCTGTGTAAATGGCATCTACTTGAGTTCTTTCATTGAAAGCATTACAAACATAATCACAAAAGTAAAGAAGATTTGAATTTATAGATCTGCTGGGAACAAACCCATGTTGATTGATGCATAATTGCGGTTTAAAGTGTGAAAATACAGAAATATATATTATAGATTCAAAGACTTTCGCAAAACAAGATAAAATGCTGATTGGTCGGTAATTTTTCACAAAAGATTTATCACCAGATTTATGTATTGGAACAATATGTGCATTTTTCCACAAGTCTGGGAAAGTTCCTGAAGATAATGATTCATTATATATTAAAAGAAGTGGGTTAATCAGCGCGCTGGAACAACATCTTACAAACAAGGGAGGTATTTTATCAGGTCCTGGGCCTTTGGATGTATCGATTTTTTCTAAACAAGATTTAATGGTTTCCTTGCTAACATTAATTTTTCCAAGATTAAATTGGTTGTTTTGTGAAACTTTTGGCATGGCAGTATATAACAAGGGATTAGATTGAGTATAAACGGATGCGAAATAATTAGAGAAAAGATTGGCAATGTGTTGTCCATTATCTGCAGATATAGAATCCAGGTGCATTAATTTAGGAATGCAATTGGTAGTACGCAACGATTTTGAGTATGCCCAGAAAGCTTTTACATTTACTTTTATGCCTTTTTCAACAGAATTTATATATGATAAATAGCATCCTTTTTGCATTTTTTTCGATCTTTTTCTTAGAATACCAAACTCAGCATAGTCTAGCGGGTTTTTATATTTATTGGCCCGCAGTCTTACTTTATTTTTCTCTTTGAGGAGCTTAATAAGAGACTGACTAAACCATTTGGGGTAGTGATTTCTTATTTGTGTTTTTTTTTTCGGGATATGTTTATCAATAATATCCCACAAAGTATCGTAGAATAATTGTACCTTATTGTTGACATTCGAGTTACTGAAAAGTGAGATCCAATTAACATTTGACAGATCTAGACGACAAGCTTCATAATTTCCTTTCTTAAAATTGTATTTAATAAGGCAATGATTATCTTTTAAGTATTTCAGTTTTTCAAATTTTAAAATCATTTCGAAAGGGGGATGATGATTGTCGACTTTTGATAACCCTGTTGTTCTAGACAGATTAATATTAGTTTCATCACAAAAAAGTAGGTCAAGAATATTAGAATTTCCATTAAGAATATAATTGAATTGGTGAAGGTTACACATTGAGGCCAAGTTGACAACACAGTGAGCTTTATGACTAGTGTAGTTGGACGGAGCTAGTGTTTTGTTGTTATATGCTATGTCTGGTGTCCATTTAATCTCAGGTAAATTAAAGTCGCCGATAATTATAAATTTAGATTTCGGATTACTATGTTGTAGATAGATATCCTGAATATTCTTGATTCTATTACAGTAATCATCAACAGATAAATTGGGAGGAATATATAATACACAAATGTAGATAAGTGAGTTAGAATATTCGTGCGGTTTTATTGATAACCATAAATCTTCTCCATCACTTTCCCAAGATGATTTGCGTGTTGTTATTATTTTTTTATCGACTGCTGCTAAAACTCCACCGCCTTCTCTGGATGCTGAACTAGTGGATTCGCGATCTCTTCGAAAAACTAGGTAACGCTCGTCAAACAATTCATTACTAAATATTGATGAATTTAACCATGTTTCAGTGAAGCAGATTATATCGTAATTGTTGATTGAAATTTCATTTTTTATGTCATTTGTTTTAGTTTTGACTCCTCTAACGTTTTGATAAAAAAAATTCAGTTCCATTTTGTTTTGTTAAGATTTTGATAGATTATACATTCTACAGATAAATTAAATTGGGAAATTTAGGTGAGAGAATCCAAGGAGTCATGATCGCGGATCAACAGTACGTGAGCAGAGTTTTCATTTTTTCGTACAAAGATCCGTCCATTTCGGATCCATACAAATTTATGATGTGTTTCTTTGGCTTTCATCCTAGTAGCTGCATACAGGGCCTTATTTGCGGGAGAGAGATGTTCACTGACGTAAATTGGTGATTTCGTGCCATCAATGCCTATGTGTGTAGAATTTAGTTTGTTCGTCTTGTTTTTTTTATTGAAGTTGGCAACTGCAGCCAGCACTTCATTCTTTACCCTCACGCTTGGAAGCTTCACTATTATTGACTTGGGTCGGCTGGATTCAGGATGGAGCTTGGGGACCCGATGTAAGTGAAGTATTTCAGATTCAGCAATGGGACGGGAAATTACGCTTCCAAGTTGTTTGATGATGGATACTAAGTTCTCAGATCTATTTTCAGGAACACACTGAATCTCTACATTGGTTTCTCTGGCCATCTGTTCAATTTGGGATACGCGCGTGTTAAGATTACGCATTTCTGTGTGAAGCCTCGTATTTTCGGCCTGTAAGCTTTTGATAGTGGCTAGTGATTCCGAGAACATTTTTTTTAGGTCCTCGTATTCAGCGGAGATGAAGTTTACGGACTTTTTTAACTCCGGTAGAATGTTGAGTTTGTCGTGAAAAGATTCGAACTCTGATGCAATACATCGTCGAACTATAAGCATTATCTGCTCGACATCCGGGTTCTGAGGCGACTTCATACCGCACGCAGGAGAAGCAGTAGACACTCTGTTCCCGCTCGAAGATTGGTTGACTTTCAGATCATCTTTGCAGTCAATACAGGTCCAGGTATCACGCTTAACACCCATCTTCCTAAAGTTAGTTTCTTTCATGTTCACACAGAAGAAATGGTAGTTAAGCAGACATGTAGAGCATTTAATGCCATCACCGGAGAGTATTTCACTCTTACAGTGTTTACAAGACATATTTATATAAAATAATTTATTGACACGGGATGTTTAATTTTTAGCGCCTGTTGGTTGGCAAACTCCGCAGCACCTTTGATAACTGATACCGACGCCTGTTGGCGGGCAAGCTGATGGTAAGTTTATTTTAAAAAAAAAGATTCGCCGGTGTAAGGATCGAACCCCGGGCGCTTGCAAGTACAGTATCGGATATGGTGCATTAACCCAAGTTGCTATGGGCCTCTTTTACGGAGTGGCGAATTTTGCTCTTATATTCTTCGGTGTTGGTTTTAGCGAACTTGTAATTATTACGCTATTTCAAATTAATTATTGTGGCATTTGTAAATATATATTTTTATAACACAATATTGCACTTAAATAATGTTATTTATACACCGTTAAACGGTACGAGCGGATAGGATGGTTTAGTTCTTTTACACTGCACAAAATAGTGTTTTTTTTAAATATAATAGTGTACAAGATAGCGTTTGACGTTTGACGTGCGTGTTTCACTTGTGAGACTTGTTTTTTAAATTGTTTTTTTTTTATATCTTGTCGGTAGAGAACCGGAAAAAAAATATTATAGGGCGGAAGCCCTCGCAAAACACTATCCGCGAATTTAACTTTTCGTACTTAACTTGTAATAAAAATGTATAAACAAACTGAAATATGCAGAGTGAGAAATAACGCAGCCTATGTATCGACTGACGAACTAATTATCAAATGTAATGTCATCAACCAATAGTTGATAGAATGCATTTTTATCGACAACGAGTCTTTACAAAATATAAATTCAAGTAAATGTTTTTAACAGTAACAGTTTAATTTTTTTAAAGTTATAGTTATTATAACGCGTGAAAGATTTTTCACTTTCTGAAGACATTATCAAACTGTGGTGAAGCTACTTACAGACTTCATCTATGTAAAACAAAGTCGCTATCCGCGTCTGCCTGATTGTGCGCTTAGTTCTTCCAAACTACGCAACGAATTTCAAAAGAGTTTTCACTATCATTTAGATAATTTTTTCCTTCTTTTTTCTATAATGTATACATTATATATTTATAGAAAAGTCGATGTTTTGTAATCAAGTCGTAAAAATATATTTTGGGGCACTACATTGCTAACGCTGGCTAAACCTTATGAGCTACCTCAAAATAATCCACTATGGAATTGTATATTTTTAAAAGGCATATAGTAAAGTCCGCTTTGGTATATATCTATCTTCTAAGGATATATATATATATTTATATATATTCCCTAGCAACGCCGGATTACCTCAGCTAGTATAATTATAATGCAAATTTAATTTCTTTTAATTTTATTACTAATGCCCTTATTGATAGTTATTGTTTCCCATGCAAAGATTCTCCACTTATTTTAATTATTGAAATTTGACCAAAGTTCTTCACCACAGTTTGATAATGCCTACAATTCGGGAGGAGGGTATGGGTACCACATTTTCCTCAGGTCCTCCTGTGTGGAGATAATGTAAGCAAAGATTGCAAAATTGTTGCCACGCGTAATAATAATTACACAGCAGAATTTTTTTTTTTTTTCCGACTTTACCACAAAATCTTCCCCACAGGAAAAACTAAACCCTTCCACACACTTTTCCACAAATAATCATCTAATCAATCCACATTATGCAAGTGGATTATATAAGCATAATAATACAAAACAATACAAGAAAAACACGTCAAATCACCAGAGATCAAATGGTAAAATAATTCACCGACCTCAGATATTTTCAAATTAAAGGTTTCGGCTCAGTAGAACTTCTAATTGGACCTATAAATCCTACTGATCCCTCAGTATAAATATTTTAAAAATCTTTCGTAATCCTACATGTATTTAAAATAACTGATTTTTGCATTTTTATACTTGACAAATCTAATACACCTAAATGTTGAATAAGAGAGCTTAGTATAATGCCAGCATAATAAGCAAATAAGCAACAGCCGAAATAGCAAATGACAATATTTTTATAGTCTGAGAATTCTTTTGATCTCATTTCCTAAATCTATGTATTTCCTTATTTTTTCATTAACAGATTTTTTAATACAGGAATTTGGAATAGCGACATCAATAGTTATTTATTTTACAAGTAAAACTATATCGGGTCTATTATGACAAATCGTTTGGTCTGTTAGTAGTCTGTTAATTTGGTTCGTGTTCATAATGTGGTACTACATTACGCAATTCAATCAAGTTATGTTTAATTACCAAACATCTCGAAATAATATGTTCTATAGTTTCCGGAAAAGCCAAACATTTTCTACATAAATCAACAATATGATTTGTATTTTTGATTATATTCTTCCTATAATTTTTAGTATTAATGACTCTATCCTGAATGGCAAGCATTAATCCTTCTATTTCTGCGCTCAACTCTCAATTGTTCAGTATTGGAGAGTATTAAAATATTATTATATAAAAACTTTAAAATTATTTGATTAGTTTTTGAGCTGTTTTACAAAAGAAAACACTTTTAATGTTCTCACTTTGTGAAAGGTTTACTTAAAGTTTTGCATTTTCATCTGAAATTATTAAAAAACATAGTAATTTATTTTTACCTCTGAAGAACCCTCAATTATTAAGCCGTCTATCGAATCACAAAGTTTTCACGAGTATTATATATGTTATTATTTGGTTTTACGTCTATCTAGGCTTTTAAGTATATGGATTACAAGTACAGAATATATCTAGTGAGCCAGTGAGCCAAAATATTTGTGCCTGAACAAAATAAAATAAAAGGCACTTTTTGGCCATGTTTTTTTCTTGCATAAATCAAAACAGGTGAATGGTGTGAAGCGGGAATTTAACCTTATCGCCATCTACGTAAAGTGTGTTATTGATAGCGGGTCGATTCAAAATATTACACGACGTAGTGCATCGCCTTAAGAGGAAACTACAAGGCGAAAATGTGCATATTGTTGGTATACCTTGTATTGTATGTATACCTTGTATTGAATGTATGTAATAGGCATTAAAATCGCTTGACAAACGGAGTCTAGAAACGTTTGATTTCAAGCACAAAACTGGTTTTTATTTATTTTGTAAATAATTTTATGAATGCAAAAAAATTGATCAAGTGAAACGGTCACAGATAATCTTAATACTGTATTTTTTTAAGTTGTTTCCTTTACGCGTTCATACATTTCTATTTAAAAAAATAATAATTTAGTAGTGTACATTTATATACACACATTGGTGTACATCATAATGTACACCAATTCGTTATAAATATTAATCAAAATAATGATTTAGCATTAAGCTTCGCCTTAATTCTGTAAATGTTGTCAGTAAATATATCCATAGTACCCCCAAACTTGATGCCTAGAACATGCATCATATTGGTCAGTGTCTCATAGTTGGTTTTGTATGTATTTCAGAGGAATGCTACATTTTGTGTTGTGTTCCTAATCGGTATATGGAATTTAATAGTGATGACGATGGCAGGGTAATAATATAGGTAAAATCATCGCATTGATGGTGATTACATTATTGTTAAATTATCTTATGTGTGATACTGATGTTGATATAGTGATGTTTAAAAATATAATGGTGTAATTTTAAATCGTCGCGATAAATAATAATAACCATTATATGTTTGAAAAAGTATTGTTAGTTAATCTCGGTGAAAAATCCCAACGGTGAAGGCGAGACGCGTAGCATTATTTTTTTGCTATTTGGTCCAACAGTCCATACAATACTTTACACAAATTCCCAGCAAATAAATTATTAGGCCGTCAAAAGGGAAAAATTAAGTGCATGAAATCAATTGTATTGAATCTGTATTATAAAAAATATATGACGGCCTCCATGGTCGTAGGGTAAGGCTATCGACTAAGAGTCCGGGTTTAAATCTTTGTTGTTTCTGTGCTACTTCGGCTTATTTTTAACCGCCAAATAATTCAATAAATATCAGTCATATATTTTTTCATCCTTTGTGCTTTGCATAAAACCTTGTTTTGTAAACATATGTTTACCTTTAAGGCGATGCCATACGTAGTAATGCAAAATCATGTGTTTTTGGTTTGAAAATTTGGTCGCCTAGAAATGTTTCAGATGCTTTAATTAAATACTGCGAGTAAAATACATCTTGGCCTTTGAAATTATCGAGTATTTTTTATATAAGTATTTTTATAAACCCAGAAAAAAATAATGTAAAGGCATATGAAAACTGCTTTAAAGTTAAAAATCTCCTTCTTACGAACCTATTTTCGGTTATGATTCTATTGTATAATGTGGCAAATTAAGTTATTTATAAAATGGTCGAAAAAAATTAAATATTTATGCCGGAACATCCACAAAATAAAATAAAAGGCACTTTTTGGCCATGTTTTTTTGTTGCATAAATCAAAACAGGCGGATGGTGTTAAGCGGGAATTTAAACCTAATCGCCATCTACGAAAGGGTTTTTATTGATAGCGGCTCAATTTAGAATATTACACGACGTAGTGCATCGCCTTAATAAATATTAATGGGTAAATTAAGTCAACTACTTCCCTTAACACCCTGTATAGACTGAAAATTCTATTAGCACACTGTTTGTTTAGTATTGGAAACTTCAAGACTTTGGCGAACCCTCTACAAATTTTATGTTTATTTTTATTCTAACACTTTACTTCCGAGACCAATAAAAGGCTTTCGTAATTGGCAGTAAAAGCCTTAATTGGTCAAATTTCACGCCTTCTAATTATGTGGTGGCATAGAATAACCAACAGTACAAGAAATGCAAAGTAGGCGTGTTTCGTAATTCTAAAGTCTGGCATTATTAAATTCAGTTTATTTCAGTTGACACGGATTATACGAAATATTTTTAAATAAAACCTTTTGATTTACCTCAATGACTATAAAAGAAATCTGACTGCATTTGGGAAATCTTTGGTTTTAGCATTTTAATTTTTGATTACGTAAATCGAAAATTCACTTTCGTTGTGGGGGATGACAGCTGCAATGATTTCTGTTGATGACATTTTCTTTTGTTGGTACTCCTGATACGAGTGGCTAGAATTTAAACCATTTACTGTATGCAAATACTAGGGAGGTACTATTTTGGCCAAAGATATTAGGAGAACGAGATATGCTATGTTGTCAGTCGGACCGTAGGCGGAGTACTACCTAACTAGGGTACTTTGAACGGTATCGGGACGTGTACGCACAGAAATCTGTTATATGTATTAGTGCGGCTACCTTAGCGTAAGCGAAGGTGTGCAGTAGTATTGGTGAACAAAACCGGCGACACTCGGCAAAACAATTCCACACAGTACGAACTGCTCATATCACATCTCGTTCTTCTAATATCTTTGATTTTGGCCATTATTTAAATAAATAAAAAATGATCTGCATATGAAATATAAAAGCAACGAATGGTCAGACTTTTGGATTCCGAAACACGCCCACATGGCATTTCTTGTGATCTTCTCTACTCTACGGTAGAGATATGTATTACCAGGTAAGTAAATGTATAAATATGGTTGATAAGTATGTGCAAGTTGCAGTAACATATGTGGATACATTATTCTTCAGCATTAAGTATAGATTCTTGTTTGAACTCTAATAATACTATAGTGAAAAAATTATTGTCACATGAACGCACATTAAAGTACACGATGTAGTATCAGAGGTTCGTTCTTAGTTCATTCGTGGCTTGGTTCGCGTTTCGGTTCGCAAATGTAAACGTACCATTACATTTCATGAAGTCGCTTTCGTTATCACGATTCAGCAAGAAAAAAACAAATTGTTAGAAAAATATTTTTTTTCTCATTTAAAAAGAAGGAACAAAATTGTGCTGACTTAATTAGGACAGGATCTCTATTTTCACTAGATTTGTATTAGATCTGATAGGGATGAAAGTTAAAAAAAAATGTGTTTGTTTAAAAGGGAATCATAATAAAACGTCAGTCAACCCTTACTGATCAACGCTGAGATATCAGTGACCTAGTTATTCTTCATAAGATAATTCTTTTTTTTTTGATAGCTTATGCCTACTACAAAATATTAATCTCAGATGACCATTAAGGTTACTTCATCAGAGTGATACTCATTACTCGTATCTTGAAAATGAGTTTATAAGAAGAGGCTGTAACACTTTTAACAGATTATGAACAGATATCGAGGTGTTTAAGATGATCTCACAAATTTCATAACATTCTTAAAAAAAATAGATAATAAGTGTTTTTTTAAATTATAATAGTTTTTTAATACAAACGCGTTATCTATAACATTCATATTTATATATCTCTTTTTCAAACCATCTTCTTCTTCTTTTTGGAGGCTTACTACGGAGCCTTAAGTAGAAGGAGACGGTTTGAAATATTAGAGGAAGAGGAAGCTACAAGCCAAAAATGTGTAAATTCTTGGGATACCTTATATCGTAGGTAATAGGCATTATAAAAGCTTGACAAACGGAGTCTATAAACGTTCGATTTCAAGCACAAAACTGTTTTTTATTTATTTTATAAGAAAGCAAAAAAGTAAATCAAGTGAAACTCTCTCAGATAATCTTAGCTTTAATACTGTATTTTTTAAAGTTTTTTCCCTTATGCGTTCATACATTTCTATTGAAAAAATATTTTTTTTAGTAGTTAGAATTTATATTTTTTTTATTTGTATTCTACTCAAGCGAAACGATAGGAAAACCTTCAATTTATCTAAAGCTTATTTTTTTACATTCATAATGTACACCAATTCGTTATAAAGATTAATCAAAATTGTGATTTGGCATTAAGTTTCGCCTTAAGCGAAAATTTTGAAAAAAATTATAAACCCGACTCGTTTAAAATAGAGGAAAAATCTCCTGACAAATAATTTAACTCCTAAGAAAAGTCTCTTTTAAAGATACACAGTAATTTTTTTTTCATACCAATAACATGTTAAATAACAGATCAAAAAGTTTTTTTAATAGTTTTTGGAGCTTTCTTGGCGATTTTTTTCTATCGAAGTAATTTGATATTATTGCCGTTTCGGCTCTACAGATGTATTGATATTAGATTTAAAAACATCATATATTTATTTAAGAACTTAAGATCGTAAATTTATTAAGATAAATCGGTAGAAATTCGGAATCGAAATCTTGAATTTCGCTATAAATTAAGTATGTCTTAATTGACAAAGAAATACCAAAACTCCGCTTAAAACATTCAGTTAATATTTAAACTTCCTACTGGCGCCTTCTGTTTACTCTGGCGTAATAAACCGATTTAACTTTTATTTACACATTACGAGCACAGAATTTTGTGAAACAAACAATATTTTAATAACCAAAGCGAATTTATCGGGGCAGGTTTAAAACCATCCTTCCTTAAATTAAATTTATGGGAGTTCGCGGCAAGATCATAACGTATCTAAATTACTGATCGAAAACTGAGAAATAATTTAATTTATTAAAAAGTTAAAATTGAAATGTTGAGAGCTCTTAGATTTAGATTATCAAAGTTACCGATTGCTTGAAACAATGGTTTGTATATCATTATATCTGCCTTACTTTGCAGATTTAAGCGTTGGGAACTCTTTGTAAAAAGTAAAAGGTTCTAATTATAATTGTGTTTATTTACGTTACAAAGAATAGGTCTGGATTTAGCTACACTGTTCATTACCCGAGGGTTGGTAATTCTCTGGTTTGAGAAGCTTGTTCCCTGTCAATCTCATCTCTCAAGTAATTGTTACACTCTAGCGACATCTGTCGGACTCTGGTGTAAGCTTTGTGACTAGCGCCATCTATCACTTAAATACTCAACTTTATTACATCAACATACATCACATATATGAAGTTATTTAAATTTGATTCATGCCTTATTAAAATAATGATAAGACAGTTTTTCGTGTGTGCTCCACCATCAAAACAAATTTAAAAGAAACCCTTACATAGATACAAGTTGTAAATATGTGTTTATTTATTGGTATGAGTGTCTTTGGGTTGATTATTTGACTATAAAAATTTTTTTCAGTTTGATTATAGTCAAATAATCAACTCAAAGACACTCATACCAACAAATAATTCGCATGATTATGCATGTACCATATATTATTAAACTGTAAAAATTGTTTGTAGTCAAATAATCAACTCGAAGACACTCATACTAACAAATTTAAAAGAAACCCTTACAGAGATGCGAGTTGTAAATATGGTTTCATTTGTTTGTAAATGTGTTTTTATTTGACTATAAACAATTCGTTCAGTTTTATAATATATGGTACATGCAGAATTAATAAATAATAAGTTTGAAAAAATATTTCGTTAATCTGCTATTTAAAAAGTCATTTACATCCACTGGAGTTAGTACCTACTTAAACCAAAGCAGTGAATTTTTAAAAAAGACATATTTTTTTTATTTATATATAAAAAGAAGAAATAAAATGTGGAGGATAAACAGAATATCATAGGATTATTTTATGTTAATTCAAGTGAAAATTGTGGAGACTGTTTTTTATTATTTAAATAAAAAAATTATTTTCAATGCTTGTAATTTTTCAATCATCATCATCAATAATACTATTCGATTTGCTTTGAATGTAAGTGTCATTTTCAAAATAGTGATAAAGCAAAACCGTATTCTTATTTTTTATAATTTTATTTTAGCTATTTGTACAACCAAGTTTAAAAATTTTCTATCTGCATCATTTATCATCGCTGTTTCGATAGCTCTTAAAAAAAACTTAAGCGTCTGTGTCGGGTGCAAATTGATCGATATGGGAAAAATAACGGGAATGGGAATTTGAGGATGCCACCAGAATTAAAGGAAAGTCCTACCTTGTACTGGTATCTCCTTACAGCTTCCGTGATGGCACCAATCTCACACAGTATTAATCTATTTCCGTCACTAGGTATCGACCACGAAAGAAATGTCCAATGAAATGTGACCCGAGACGCGTATCGGTAGGTGGTAGAAATTGTACTAGCGTGCGCCGGTCAGACAAATCCCTATATCCCGATGGCAAGGTGGGAACAATAGGATGTAGGTAATAACATAATTATAATTTCTTTGCGTTATGCCCGAACATATACCGCCCGCCAAAATTAACAATTTTTCAATACCCATCGAAACTGGTCGAACCCGAAAAAAAAATAAAAACAAATAAGCTACATGAAAACAGTAGGTATATGAAAAGAAACTTAATCCTAACAGTTAGTCTATTACTTACAAACTAGATGCACGCGAAACTAAAAATACACGTACAAAATACAAAAAAAAGTATATACGAACGTTACTATTTAGTCTATGGGTAAAAGGCAAAGCTTTGTCACAGGCCGTAGATATACCCCGTCGTTGGTTTGAACTGAGGCTACTCTAACGACCCCGTCCGAACCTGGTTTCACCTCCTTTACCCTGCCTGACCTGGAGTGAGAGCTTGAATGTCTTCAGGGTCTGATGATAAGGAACACAGCGGTCGCGAGTTTAGTATGGCCTCAATCTTGGTTAAAATAGTAGTAAACTCCTCGTACGTTAACGAACTATCTCCTAATACCCTCTTTAAATGATTCTTTACCACTCTTATGTTACCTTCCCATAGTCCCCCGAAGTGGGGACTGGAAGGAGGATTAAAATTCCATACTATTCCCCTTTCCGAACATGTGCGCATTATAAGTTCATCATCACGACATTTATTTAAGAATTTTTGTGCTCCAATCAAATGGCGTTTAGCCCCAACGAAATTTGTACCACAATCAGAATAAATGGCTTGACAGATACCCCGTCTTGAAACGAATCTATTAAGTGTAGCGATAAAGGCCTCAGACGAAAGATCCGAGAGTACCTCGAGATGTATCGCCTTCGTTGACATGCAAACAAAAATCGCAAAGTAAGCCTTGTATGTTTTAGCACCTCTGCGTTTTCCTTCCTTTATGCTATATGGGCCCGCTAAATCCACCCCTACACAACTGAATACGCGACTCGGTGTGACACGAGCTTCTGGCAGACTGGCCATGAGAGGAGTTGCTGGTAAGGCTCGCAATCGTGCGCATCTCACACATTTTGAGACTAAATTCTTTATTTTATTGCGGGCAAATATAATCCAGTAATTTTGCTGAATCAGGAACTGCAAGGTTCGTGATCCGGCATGCAAATATATATTATGGTAATATAATATAAGAAGCTCAGTTATTTTACTATTCTTCGCAAGGATTATTGGAAACTTAGTATTGTACTTTAAACGAGAATTGCAGAGCCGCCCGCCAACGCGAAGTAAATTCTCGTTGTCAATGAAAACATTTAATTTTTGAAAAGCCACTGTGGTCACCCCATCTCCTTTGAGCTTTCGGAATTCAGCAGGAAAATGAAACTGCTGATCGCATTTTAACAAGACCATAGTCGCGTGGTTTATTTCTGAGCAGGTTAGAATTCCACGCTTACAACCGCTCTTGCTCTGTTGCCTAGCATTGTTTATGAATCTGAGGGACCACGCAACCACGTTCACGAGACGTGTCCACGATGAAAACCGGAAAAATCCTAGGCCCTTAAAATAATCATGCGGCTCATAAACCGTTGAGACGTGAGACTTTACCTCTGGCAATTGTTCAACCCTTAATGTTTCCGGTAAAGCTAACGGCCACTTCTGTAACGACTGAACTAGCCACGGAGGGCCTTGAAACCATAATTCATTATCTATTATTTGAGGCGGATATAAACCGCGAGAAGCTAAATCTGCTGGATTCTCCTTTGAAACAACGTGATACCACCTTGCGTCCTCGACTTGATCGAGTATTTTAATTACGCGGTTCGCGACAAATGTTTTTAAGGTATGAGGAGGTGCCTTAATCCATGATAAAACAATTGTAGAATCCGAAAATAATATTATATCTGTAATTGGTATAAGAGTTTCAATCGACGATTTCGTCATTTTTATCAGTTTCGAAAGCAGATGAGCTCCCAGGAGCTCAAGGCGCGGTATTGACAATGTCTTCAGTGGCGCAACTTTAGATTTACTAGTAAGTAATGTCACTTTAGGGTGTGCTTCCTTCGTAACCAAATATACACAAGCAGCATAACCCAACTCACTAGCATCTGAAAATCCTACTAAAATACAGTTTGACTGTTTAATTGTATTGCAATGTCTAGGTATTTGTAAAAAACGTAACGATGGTAATCCATTTAAGAAATTTTGCCACAAAATGACAATATTTTCAGGGAGCGAGTCATCCCAACCTATCTTGATTTTCCATATTTCTTGCAAAAGGCATTTTACTTTGAAAACCACAGGGGTTATTAATCCAATAGGATCGAATATGCGAGCAACACAGCTTAGTATTGCACGCTTTGAAAATACCGTTAACTTTTCTTCCACGGAGTATGAAAAGGTATCCTTTTCTGGATCCCAAATTAAGCCTAAAATTTTTAACGAACCAGATGTTTCATCATTAAATACAACCTGACCACTTGAGTGGATCCGATGTTCACTCGGGATGTCCTTTAATACCGGCAGCGAATTACTCATCCATTTTCTTAATTGAAAGCCACCTTTCGCAAGTAGTTCTTTCAGCTCCCTCTGAAGCTGAAAGGCGCTGTCTGGCTCCCAATCACCAGTAACAATATCGTCCACGTATGTATCCGACAACAGTGCCTTGGAAGCTTTTGGGAATTGTGCACCCTCATCCTGCACTAGCTGATGTAAAGTTCTGATTGCCAAATAGGGCGAAGAAGTCACACCAAACGTGACTGTGCTAAGTGTGTATTGCCCTACCGGCTGCAAAGGAGAAAAACGCCAAAGAATCCTTTGATAGCTAGTGTCTTCTTCTCTTATTCGAATTTGCAAAAACATTTTTTGAATATCCGTAGTAAATACTACCGGGTATATACGAAACTTTAATAAAATTTGTCCTATCTCATTTTGTAATTTGGGACCTGAATATAAACAATCGTTTAAAGAAATTTGTCGGTCTGATTTACAGGAAGCGTCAAAAACCACTCGAATTTTAATATCATTACTAATTTTTTGCACGACCGGATGATGGGGAATGTAATTGGTATTCCGTATCTCAGTCGATTGGGTAACTCT
Organism: Hesperophylax consimilis; assembly: GCF_061612785.1. Classification (NCBI taxonomy): domain Eukaryota; kingdom Metazoa; phylum Arthropoda; class Insecta; order Trichoptera; family Limnephilidae; genus Hesperophylax; species Hesperophylax consimilis. The sequence goes on from NC_142846.1 coordinate 5,884,884, forward strand.
TGACATGAAGCCTTGATCTATAAAATCCTTCATATATTTACGATAATGTTCCGCTAAGGTTGGATTTAACGACAAACGTTTTTCCAAATTATATAATCTCTTAAGAGCGATATCACATGTACTTCCTAAATTTACTTCCGATTTATTTTTAAAAGGTAGCGCTACTACATATCTGCCACAAATATCCCGTTTAACCGTTGCCTTAAATATCTTTTCGCATTCACTATCATCTTTATTATGAATAATTTCGTTAGAAATCTCTTCGACTTCCCAGAAACGTCTTACCGCGTAATTTAAGTCGTTGTTTTCGACTGCAGTTAAAGCTGACGTCACAAAAGCCTGTGTGTCATCTTTCATTTGTGCTACACATGAACCCATGACTACGTATCCGAATATTGTATTCACGGCCAGCAAATTACATTTACGGCTTGAAATACATCCTGGTCTCCATATTTTTGATATCAAGTCAGTTCCCACTAAGAAGTCGATATCGCCTGGAAATTGAAAATCTGGATCCGCCAGCTTCAACTGTTTGAATTCTTCAAACGGTTCATGCATATTAACGGGCGGAAGCTTGGACGTAATATTTGAAATAACTATCGCTTGTCCTGACACAAAAGAGTGATTCTGAATGGGATATATTTTACAAGTAACTAAACCTTGCACATTGTTGACTATTGCATTATTGACCCCAGTGACAGTACCTAACCATTTCTTCGATTTTAATCCCAAAGCATTATATAATTTTTCAGACATGAACGAAATTTCACTGCCCGAGTCAATTAATATCCTGGCGCGTTTTCTGCGTCCTGAAATGTCAAGGAATTCTGCCAGCGCGGTAGGTAAAATAGAGCGTTTTGTCACTGTGTACGCAGCATTACAGTTTGCTGAGTTTTCGTTTTCAGAATCGCGGTTCGGTGAAGGTGACCTTTCGTCACTATGTAAAAGGGTATTGTGTGACTTGTTACAACTTCTACATCGAAATTTAGATCGGCAATTTTTAATTAGATGTGGATTTAAACAATTGAAACATAATCTTTCTCTTTTGACGAAGTCCCTCCTACTGTCTACTTGTAATCCAAGAAATATTTTACATTTTGTAATGTGGTGATCGGCTTTGCAATGATTGCAAATAATTTTCTTCGTGTAATCATTTTTAACAAATAGAACCCGTTTAGACTTACGATTTTCTTTTAAATCTGAAAGCATATTTACGCGGTTTTGCGTTGCCAAGAAATCAATTAATTTTTCGACATTCGGAATTTCATCCTTATCAATCCTAGATTCAAAGGATCGCCGCGTATTCAAATCTATTTTTTGTAAAACAAAATGGCAAATAAATTCCTCGAATAATTTGTGTCGTTTTAGTTCGTATAGACCGGAAAGATTTTCACGTAAACCATTTAATATCTCCACATTGCTAGTGAAATCGCAATTTAAAATAGAGTTTGCATAGTGTATAAATAATGCTCTCGACTCCGAAAATTGATTTAATAATGTTTCCCAGGCTAATTCATAGTTTTCTCGTATTATTGGAATTGTTTTAACCAGGGATAATGCTGTGCCCTTCAAAGAACTTAGTAGGTAGTGAAATTTTTCAATATTAGTGAGAACTGTATTTTCGTGAACGAGACTCCTAAATAAATTAAAAAACGGAGGCCAATCTCTAATGTGGCCACTGAAAGATGGTATTTTTATTTCTGGTGCCAGAAAACTTCGACCCGGGCGCTGCAATTCCTCGCCTGATGAGTCATTATGACCATTCTTATTCGCCTCGAGAGTATCACGCGCCGACGTGACCTCGAAGTACAGTTCATCAAACACACGGGAAACTTCCAAAATATCATTTTTTGACTCAAATTCGGGAAGTGAAACCAGGTCCGACAGTTCGCATTGTATGCTTTGAAATTCCTCATATGTCGACTCGATTTTATCCATTCTCGCCTTGAATTGACATAACTTTGAACTTATACTTAAATCTTTAATAAGATCATATGCGGCTTGTATACGCCCAAATAATCTTTGCCTTTTTAACTTTAAAGAAGCAATCTTAGATTCATTCTTGTCCATTTTGAAATATGTACTGAAATTACTACCCACCTATGAAATGCAACCGCGGCGCGCGGTAAGAAATAATAACTACTTGAAATAATCTTTTAATCGTACGATTATTGAACCATTTACTATTTGAATACAATTTCTACGCAAATCTTATCCGGCTGAAGACCAATGTTTCGATAGCTCTTAAAAAAAACTTAAGCGTCTGTGTCGGGTGCAAATTGATCGATATGGGAAAAATAACGGGAATGGGAATTTGAGGATGCCACCAGAATTAAAGGAAAGTCCTACCTTGTACTGGTATCTCCTTACAGCTTCCGTGATGGCACCAATCTCACACAGTATTAATCTATTTCCGTCACTAGGTATCGACCACGAAAGAAATGTCCAATGAAATGTGACCCGAGACGCGTATCGGTAGGTGGTAGAAATTGTACTAGCGTGCGCCGGTCAGACAAATCCCTATATCCCGATGGCAAGGTGGGAACAATAGGATGTAAGTAATAACATAATTATAATTTCTTTGCGTTATGCCCGAACAATCGCAATATTGAATTGTTTGGGATAGTGGGATATTCCATTTTTTATACGATGGGTAGGTAGGTACTACGTTCGTTCACATCGACAAAACTCGGAATACCTGAGTAATAAATAATAGGTGTGGAAATGCAATGCTGCTATATTAAAATATCCACAATTCTATCCCACTTATTTTCACTTTGAGAGTGACAAACTGAATTCCAAACTCGCCTTTATTTATACTAGTTCTAAAACTATTAGGTTTCCATGTAAATGTAATGTATGTTTAAGCCCGTCGTCTCACGGGTCGGTGAGCAATCGACGTAAACCGAATGCTGCAAGACTCAACGAAGAAAATTAAGTTCGCTATAGTAAAGTAGTCTGCAGCGCAGTTCAGTGTGGAATTTTCGTACATTCGATTACTTGCTGACCTGTAGGATGATGGGCTTAGTATCCAGCGAGGAGATTTCCATTGCAATTTCATGTGCAGATTCGGTTGGCAAAGTGTTACCTAGTTAGTTTTGAGAGAACGTCCGAGATAAACTTTAAGCTTTAAACATGTTGTATTCAGGCATACAGCCAAATCTACTTTGAAAAGACCAAGCTTAAACCCCATTTTGACTTAATACCCCATCTAGTGTGTAAATAATCAGGAATGCTTAAAACTGCATGCGACTCGGAGATGGACTCAGAGGAACGTGGCAGTAAGGCATGGTATTCACGTACGGACATTTACAGACGAGCATTTCTGCCGGACAGAACCGTCCACATAGACCGCACGTTCAGAATTGCTCTTCTGACGTCATGGAGGGTCTGTACGTGAATACTACGGTTAATCTTTCGTTTGCAAGAATGTTTTACGCCAACGTAGAGATTCGGAATGCGAGGGCTTCATTCGTCGGATTTCCCGCCAACGTAGAGATTCGGAATGCGGGGGCTTCATTCGTCGGATTTCCCGCCAACGTAGAGATTCGGAATGCGGGGGCTTCATTCGTTGGATTTCCCGTCCACGTAGAGATTCGGAATGCGGGGGCTTCATTCGTCGGATTTTCCGCCATCGTAGAGATTCGGAATGCGGGGGCTTCATTCGTCGGATTTCCCGTCATCATAGAGATTTGGAATGCGGGGGCTTCATTCGTCGGATTTCCCGCCGTCGTAGAGATTCGGAATGCGGGGGCTTCGTTCGTCGGATTTCCCGCCATCGTAGAGATTCGGAATGCGGGGGCTTCATTCGTCGGATTTCCCGCCATCGTAGAGATTCGGAATGCGGGGGCTTCATTCGTCGGATATCCCGCCAACGCAGAGATTAGGAATGCGGGGGATCATTCGTTGGATTTCCCGCCATCGTAGAGATTCGGAATGCGGGGGCTTCATTCGTCGGATATCCCGCCAACGCAGAGATTAGGAATGCGGGGGCTTCATCCGTTGGATTTCCCGCCATCGTAGAGATTCGGAATGCGGGGGCTTCATTCGTCGGATTTCCCGCCAACGTAGAAATTCGGAATGCGGGGGCTTTATTCATCGGATTCCCGTCAACGATAAGTGTTGTTTGTATTGTAGTAAAGTTCAATTCCTAACAGAAAAATATTTTTTTCGCAGTTGTTGAAAGTTTTCTAGTTGTTTTATTTGTACGTTTACTATCGTAATAATAATGCTAAAATACATAGATCGATAAGTGCATTTTTACAAGTCAACAAAACCCCGTGAAATTAACAGGAGTTTTTTATCTTTACTTTACCAACTTTATAACAATACCCGACACATTTACTGAGATGTTGCTTACTTTTGTTTTAATATTTTATGCATCTATGTATGATGCAATGCATATGAAGCACTTTATAAAACAATTCATATTTTAATTTCGATCCTTACTAAAACCAAAGTGGGAGAGCTGCAAATTATTTTACTGTTTTAAATTACGGATTGGACAATTTTTGGGCTTATTTGAAAATTTATTTCTATTCTTTGTTGTGGACGGTCTCCGTAGTTGAGGGATAAGCCTCTCGACTAGCAAGCTGGAGGTCGCGGATTCAAATCCCGGCGAGCGCAAGAAATTTTTGTTAGTTAGTGTTATATCACAAATTACACACTTAAAACAATATATAGTATATTTGCGGCACGTTTCAGGGAAGAAGATACTCTCAGTATCGCCCTGGTGTAAGACCATCATTCAGAATTGAAATGTTGCATGATATGTCTTCGGCCGTCTTTAGTGACCAGATCTGAATAGGCAGATACTTCCCCATCTTCCTCTTCACCATCTCCTTACCCTCCCCACTACCTTGAGCCTCACATCATACCCCAATCGAGGATGGCATAGTTTCACTGGCTCCAAACGGTTGGGAGCAGTTGGAACTCTTATGCGGTTTCACACAAAAAAAAAATTTGCAAACATTTTATGTTGCTTGATTTAGTCAATTCGTGTAATGTAATACAAAATTACTGAACCAAAATTTTGTATGGTCTGAAACTGATTGGTTTTCTTATCAAATAAATCCGCTTGTGGCGTCTTGTAACTGGGTAATATCTAGGATTATATCGAGTAATCGGCCATTAATTATTATCAACATTTCTACCCCCGCAGTGGTAATCATGGGCCCGAGAGCTGGAGTTCTAATTTCCGGACATATTTATAAGTGGAGGGGCTGTATTACATAAAACAACTGATTTATAAACGGCCTTTGTCAAAGGCCTCTGAAATCGAGAATCTTGGTAAATTAAGCAAGAGAAAATTTCAGTCAACTTCCTCAAAGTACTAGTCGTATTTTTGTGAAAGTTTTGATGAAATTACTTTATGATGATTTTAAAAGAGCAACGTGTTTATTAGGAAATGTAAAGTTGGGCTTACTGTCAACTTTAAGCTGCACATCTTGCATATGAAGATAAATCATATAAACCTATAAACTGTTAATTGGATTTTTCACTTAGAGAGTGCAAATTAATTCAATTTAAATTTCGAGAATTTGGTCTAATTTATTTTTAAGTTATCGTTAGGTTAGGTTATGCAGAAGTTTCAGTATCTTAACACCCACGGGTATAAAATATAATTCATTTTAACACTTTAAAGCATAACTTGCGTAACTTTTTTTTTTCTAAAACTATTAAATTCTATAAAAGAGCAGATAATTAATTATTTTAAGTATACGTTTCGTTTTCTGCGAGAATGCCCGTGATAAACGGTTTATAATTAACTAGGTAGGGAGGTTTAAGTAACTGCTTGCAATTCTTATGATTTTCGCATGCATTTTGGATTTTCATTTATTAAATAAGTGAAAATTAGAAACATGTGAAATTTGGGCGCGAGGTCTCATGTTCAGATAAGAGTGTTTGCAAATAGTTAGCGGCTTTAAATTTAAATTTCAAAATTTTAAACTCACAAATCTAATATTCATATAAATCTCATTTCCCTACCCACCTGGTGTTTTTCACAACAGCCACTGCCTCCCACCAGTGGTTATAGCGGTAGATAGCCCTCGGTGTCACATCGAAAGTAAGAGAGTTTGGTGGGTGTGGCTGAGCGGTGGTGGGAAGGCCACGATTGCCTCAATTTATTTCAAAATGAGCCCGCCGTCGGTGTCAGTGAGTCTGGAAGGTTCTAGAAAGTTCATGAAGGTTTTCGAACGCTCTGGAAGGTTCTGAAAGGAGATAGATCAAAAAGGTTCCTTAAATTTCCAAGCTGAGTGGCGGAGTGTGTCGGTGAGTCTAGAAAGTTCCGGAAAGTTCGAGAGTGCTTTTGAAAGAGCTGGAAGGAGCTATGGCAACCTGTTTATGAAAACACGAAAGATTAATTATACAACCTAAGCCACAAATTTACTCCATTTTTCTTGATTTTAGTGGTATAACTTTGGCAAATATTTGTTACTTTTGTCTAGTACGCCTGAAGTTTTGCCCGTAAATGATCCGTTGTTATGAAACAGTTTACAAGTTTACTTGATGATGTCAATTAATAAAATGTTTTATTGATCTACTAAAACTACAACATTGGCCAACATAATATTATGTTAAATAATCATCTCAATTACGGAGTCTTGACCTTGACTTTAGAGGTCAACTTTCAACCCTTCGCCGACCACCCTTGCTTTAATATTTTCCAGAATTCAACGTTTAGACAAGACGTAACTCTTAACACTAGAATGACCGGGTACTGCTCTATACCTATAATGAACGCGACCGTCATATTGACGGCTGATCACCTGTGAGTGTAATTTTTGATCTAATATAAAATAAATAAAACAAAAATTAATTAATTTGCTTACTTTATTTAATTATACACACATTAGGTAAAATATAATCTACAAAAACACAAACCAAACAAATATTTGACTACTTGTAATACGTGCGCAGAGATTAACATGAGATGAATACTAACAATTGACAACAAAATACAGTGAGTAATTAACGTACAGATCGAGATCGAACGATATGCGATACCGAAAGAAAGAGACAGACAGATTAGTATTATCATTTTGCGAGGTGGAATGGGTATGTTGGAAACTTGGAGAAAAAAGAAAGAATTGACCACTACAATACGGGCATGTGCCTAGTGTGGTAGCCAAAAATTTACCCGTTTACTGTAATGTATAAACTTTACTGAATAAAGAAAAAAAAAAAAAAAAAAAAAAGGTTGTAAACAAACTCAGTTTAATGGCCATAACCGTCACTTTGTAAGTATTAATCATTATATTTCAAAAAGTTAATAAGATACGTACTCTTTTACCATAGTCGTTAAATCAAGAAACATAGAACGTAAAAAAAAAACAAAAGAATACAATAAACTTTAAGCAGAATATCGTCACATTACATCGGGCAGCCGTCAAAATGACGGCGATCGTCTTTCTAGTGTTAAGAGAGATTACATATTTCTAATCTTCACTAATTTTCTTTCCTTTGTTACTAATTCCTCTTTAATATTCTTCCAGATTTTTCCACCTTTTTAGAAATTAATCACTTGTGTTATGTATAAATATCCTTACAATTTTATTATCGATGTACATGGTTTTCCAATAAGAGGTGTTATTTTGAATAGCCCGCTATTTTGGTAGATGTTACTTTTCGAGCTGTCATTTTTTGACATTTGACAAGTAGAAACTACGCCATTGATATAAATGGAACGATACACGCTTCAACAACGCATTGAAATTGTTTAAATTCACTTGAGTGAATCAAATGGAAATCATATTGAGTGATGAGGCCCATTTCTACCTTGGTAACTTCGTCAACAAGCAAAATTGTCGCATTTGATGCTCGGAAAACCCAAGAATTATTGTTGAAAAGCCTCGTTATCCTCAACGTGTGACTGTTTGGTGCGGTTTATGGTCCGGCGGAGTCATTGGACCTTACTTTTTCGAAAATGAGGCTGGAGCAACAGTTACGGTGAATGGATTGCGCTATCGAGAGATGATAGATACGAGATGAGAGATACAATTACCCTTTGAATTATAAACTTTATTGGTTTTAACAAAAATTATTGTAATCCATATTACAATAACATTATTATACTTTAGGATTAAACAAAAGTTATTGTTTTCGTAATACTACCTCGTAAAAGCAATGGATGGCTTCATTGTAAAATACATTTCGTTCCGCTGTGATTGCTTTTCCAACTTTCCCTAATCCAATCGAGGGGTGGGTTTTAATGAAGTAAATATGAATATTGCCAAAATGAATAATGTGTTGTTGTAACTTTACACCAGGACAGTCAAACTGACGCTTTCCAATTAAAATAGGTCACCTAGAGATGAAACCGGTTTGTTTCGAAAACTAGAAACTATATCTAATTCCGGGGAACGCATATTGCATGAACGCACATACGTGCATATTCAAATTAACAGTAATTAACATTCTCATTATTTCATAGATTATTACGTCGTGTGTTTTCAAAAAAAGAAAATATTTTTGCCGAATTCTGCATAAAATGCCGACCTTTTTTCGAGACCCTGAGGGAAAAACTGCCTATGTCATCCTAGAGGTTGCTGTGTGGGGGATCTTTTTTATGGCAAGGAAAAAGAGGAAGTTCTAAGAAGCAAAAACATATGACGGTAGAAACTGAGAGTCAATGTGTTCAAGAGTAACGTCTTGAACGTATGAATCCATCCCTCTAACTGCGGTGCAGACGAAGAGAGTCTGGCTGGAGAGATCGAAAGGTCTCCCTCAACCAGTCTCAGACGATTCGGCCAGCCACGCAGTAGGTGGGCAAACAAATCCGACGCCAAGACCTAGAAAACCTCACCCCATGAACCCGGGCACCCCTGCTAAGTCATCAATAGTACAAAACTACACGAGGTGACTTATGGAAGGGGTGTTGACTATCCAATAAATGGTTCCAGTGGCATAATAAAATTTCATGTATTTTGTTGAGGATGGAGTTTTATTATTGATTAAGAGAGTTTATGGAAAAATTCCGGAGATATAACATTATACAAAATGTTCAAATACTGTCCTGTCACATATGTTGACATGGAGTGATCGTTCTTGGCATACAAATTAGTCCTCGTTGACAATCAGGCAATGATTATCTTATATTTCAAACTGACGAAGGACTGAACGCAGTTGGCTTTAACAAAAAGTTTCGAAAGAAGCGAAGCTAGCAGTTCTCAATGGAGTGCTGGTATCTACTCTAGACAGTGAGGCATGGAACTTGCAGAGGAAGAATTAAAGTAGTGTCTGTAGTAAAACCATTTATGATGGTGTGATTAAGATTAAGAAAGGGACACTTAGATGGTTTTGGCATTTAGAGCGAATGAACGAAGAAAGGAGTGTAAGGAAAATATATGATGCAAATGTGAGTGGCAGCAGAATTCAAAATTCAAAAAGAAATTATTTCACAAAAATACTGAGTATAAAGGGTATAGCTTATGGGTTACATCCTATTTCTTCCAGCTAACCCAACAAATACACATTATATTACAAAACCCAACAATTACCTGTTAAAAAATGTATGTTAATAAAAAAATAAAAAAAAAAACAATTGTATTTAATTTATTAAGAAATCGGGGACGCCCGAGGAAGACATGGTACGATCAAGAGAATTAAATAATTGAATCTGGCCATGTAAAAAGTCAGAATAAAAGATGTATGAATGTGAATAAGGCAAGGAGTGTGTGTCAAGATCGATTTGTTTGGCGGTCCGTCCTCTCTGAATACCCTGCAGGGAAACAGTGTAATGGTTAGTTAGTTGGTTGCTTCCTGTATATTATATAGCCCTCGCCAGCCATATGCCGTCTGACACTATTTTCTTAATAACTTAATTATTTTTCGCAAAATTATTTATTTTATATTGCTTCTTCTTACCATATATTTTTTTATATATTTATAAAAAAAATATATATACAGGGTGTCCGGAAACTCGTAGTACAAGCGGGAAACTGGTGAATCTACATCACATTTGGAGTCGATTTTGTAGTATATTTTTTTTTTATTTGAGCTTTCGTTATCGAGTAAATCGAGTTTGAAGTTGATTTTTTTTTTTTTTTTTTTTAATCAAATTCTTATAAATTATTACTGAAGATCAAAGTACCCAACTAATTAAAACTATTTGAAAGTAAAACAAATGAAGAAACTCGGATTTGAAGCATTATTTTGAAATCACCCTTCATTTAACCCGGTGTAATCATAAAATATTTCTGCTCTGCAGGGTTAAAACATCTGTTATTCAACCCTAAACACCAGAAAAAACTTTAACCCTAAAATAGCCGAAAAATATTTTTTTTTGGTTTTTTTTTTTTTTTTTTGAAAATGCTCAAATCAAAAAACTTTATGTTTTTTTGGGTTCCCCATGTGGTGTAGATTTTCCAGTTTCCCGCTTGTACTACGAGTTTCCGGACACCGTGTATATATATATATATATATATTTTTTTATGTGACACCTCACAAGAGCGTCCCTGCCTGTGCAGTGTACAGACAGGGGAACTATGTTACCACCCGGTTGTGCGGCGTTGTGAGGCGGAATAAGGTAGGGGCTGTAGGAAGGGGTTTGTTAATGCGGGCCTTGAAGAGGCTCGGATTATAGGAGGGAGGAAAAACAGATGCCGGTAGCTCGTTCCAAATACGAGCCGACTTACACAAAAACGAGTCGTAAAAACGGCCCGTTCTCATGAAACTAACGTCAACCGTGAACGGGTGTTCAGCTCGTGTCCGTCGAGTTTCGCGCACGTGCACCGGTGCATCAGGAATCAATGCTGCTAGCTCATTGGAGCAGGCTCCATTGAAATACCTGTAGAACAGACACAGCATGCCTAAATTGCGTCTATGCATTAGAGAAGGCAATCGGTCTGTTAACAACGGATTGTCAATCAGACGGATCGCTCTCCTTTGCACAGATTCAAGCAGGTTTATTAAGTATTTTGGGGCACCAGCCCAAAGGTGGCTTCCAAATTCAATAGTTGGGCGGACTTGAGACTTGTACAAGGTCAGCAGCTGGTCACTGTTGAAGAATCTCCGAGCCCTGTATAAGACGCCCAACTTCTTGGAGGCCTGATTTACTCGGGCTTGTTATGTTTGTCTGTCTTATGTATTTTCCCCAGGATAGCTACATAGATTTAGAAAATTTAATATTCTCAACAAAATTCTAAGTATATATTCAATAATATATTTTCTATAAAGCGAAATTAGTGATCTTCACAATAAAAAATATGTTTTAATACTTTCCAGTAAATACAAACACCCTTTGTATACCTTAAATATTTTTCACTTTCACAAATATACAATATCAAAGTTGAAATTAATATATTTGCAATTCACGAAAGTCTAAAATAATATTATGATATATTATGAAAGTCTAAAATAATATTAGCGAATAAAAAAAATGTATGCCATTATGTTACAAAATACAATGAAAACCGGGGAACGTTCGATGAACTGCTAGCAAAATCTTCGGCGCATTCGGATACAATCATCAGAGTTCACGGTGAATTTTTTGGAACCTTAAGGGTTAAATGCAAAAGAATTGAATTGAAAAAAAAACTGTTTTTAATGTAATATTTTCGAATTAGCTAGTACTGGATAGCAGGCTTATTAAAATAGCGTTGAGCTACGCTGTGAACTGATAAAACGAAAGAAAAGAAAGGAATGTTAATATTAAACATGAAACTAAAAACTGTATGCAAAACTACGTGCAATTAATTTCTAGTTTGAAAATAAAGAGAAATTTTCCTTTCGGCGTACAGTCTTTCCAGGCCATAATAAAATTCTCCTGTAATTCTACATTGCAGAGCTAGCGGACCGGAGTTTAAAATTCCTGTTCAACAAGATATTTCGAAAATTACGACCTATCGACGTGCAAAAACATGACTTTAATATATTTCGCTATTCTGCTAAAGTTTTAGTTTCGTATCCAAAATACTATATTTGCTTTTTTATGTGTAAGGAAAATTCTAGACAGAATTTGGTCTGTTTTATGACTAGTATGCAAGAGCAAGTAGAATTAACTATAAAATAGTGTGACCGATTGTCCTGTTTTTCTTCTTCATCATCTATTATTTTATTCGAGATAGTAAAACTAACTAAGTAATTAGCCAAACAACTCGGTCTTGTTCCACTCACTACTTCATACACACTCTTAGTTTGACTCTTGAAATGACCCGACTCGAGAATTTGGTTCACTTGATCGTGTCATGTCTTTCTCTGGTGTCCCCGAGTTCTTCAGCCTATCACATTTTCCTTATAGTACGAGAGCCCACGACCAAAATTTTTGTCTCATAGCAATACGGCCAAAACCGCATCAAATCGATAGATACGATTATCTTGAACTCGAAAATACCAATATCAGACATTTTCCGCGTAGCGTTTGATCTGACCGAATTTTCAAAATTGTCAAAGAATTTTACCGAACTGCATCATAGCAATATGTCTGATTTGCAGACTGTAGTTGAATGATAGTTCTGAGATACCGGAAACATATTTTTCAGACGTTAGTGGTGTAGCGCAAACCCGTAAAATCACTTAAAAAAATTAAAAATGAGACAAAAAAAATGTCTCATAGCAATACGTCTGAAAATCTTTTTTATTAGTAAATTTTGGTTATTTGATGCGAACAAAACAATTTTCAGACGGAAATGTGAACGCATTAAATTTTGAGACCGTTTTGAAAATGTTAACAAATTTTACCAATCGGTATCATAGCAATATGTCTGAAAATTGTTGGACATGATAAAATAAGTTAACTACATGTGCAATAAAATTATATCAGACAAATTAAGTGTAGCACCTTTTCTATCAGACAACTTTTCGATACTCAGATATCATTTAAAAATCGTATTGAGGCATCTTGAATTTTCTGTTACAAACCAATGAATACGTTGCGACCCTGAATTTATTAGATGATAATTAACAAAGAATTTACCCGAAACCGTAACATTGAAGTTGAAGGACTGAAATAAATCGCACAAAAGGAAACTGGGATGAAGTTGAAAAAAAAACGGTTTATTCAAAGTTACAAAATATTCTCGTATTCAATCGCTGTCGGATTCGGATTGATTTGATAGTTTTGGTTTTATTTAAAGCACACTTGAGTAACTTTTACAAAAGAAATAAGTAATGACATCTGTCATCTGTCAAAGTACATATAATAGACAAGGGAGATTCTTGAATATCTATGAAGGCTGTAAATTTAAAAAAAACATTTAACAGAGGCGTCGGCCAGGCGACTCCGAAACGTTATTTTCGTATTTGGGAGTATATGCTACACTTAAAGTGTCTGAAAACAGGTTTTTGGTAATCATGGCAGCAATACGAAAAGTTGAAAAAAAAAATTATCCGTATTGCTATGATACAGGTTGGCTAAATTTGTTGACATTTTCAAAAATGCGCTCAGGCTATATGCTACGCGCAAAATGTCTGAAAACAAACTTTTTCGTAATACAATTATAAAATCTATGTACATTTTCACTATCAGACGTATTGCTATAATACCGACTGTCTTTTTTTTTTGACACAGCAGAAATGGCCTCCCACGCAGTTGCTACACTTTCGACCGTTACTACACACCTAGTCGGGTTCAGAATCATACAATCTAACGATTTTATAGGGTTTTTGCCGTATTGCTATGAGACATGGTTTTGGTCGTGGGCTCTCGTACTATTATATATTATCCTTATACTCATTTCATCGTTCATCGTTAAGCTTACTCATTACGTTCATCCTTGATCACAACATTATTCAAAACCGTAATACCTGGTTTTACCACACTCTCATTTGTACAAATACCTCCATTGTGTTAATTATATCAGTCTATTGACTATTACGCCATCATTATTTTCAATATAATATTAAAACTGCGAATCGTCTTCCACACTTTTAGCATCAGCGCCCTTGAGGTGATTTTTCACAAAAGCGGCGCTTTACAAATCATCCAATTATCATTACTATTACTATCCTAATCAATTACTGGGTATGTCATACATAAGTTGGAACGGAACGGCCAAAACAACCCTAGATCTGTAAAGGCTGTGGTAAAAGAGTTAAGATCATGATGCTTTGACTGTCCAACTGGGAAGGTTTCCTGTTTCTGTACAGTTGATAGGTTTAGTTCATATTAAGTAGGTAATGTAATACAAATACATAACAATAAATTCATACATTGAAGAAATTACTTTTTACATAACATTAAATTTGTAAAAATGTGGAAATTACTTAAATTGAAGACAATATTAGAAATTCTTAAACGATAATTTGAAACAGAAAAACCATAAAAAGATACGGTCTCATATAGGACTTCAACCCAGGATCCTTGGCTTGCTGGTGCACCGCTCCTACGGTTTTTTCTATGTCTTCAATAATTAAATATAACAATTTAAGGTTTTAATCATTAAGTTATTTCAAAAAAATAAAATATTCATCCTTGCAGAAAAATTCAATAGATGTCGCACATTAAAAATAAGATATATTGATCCAAGACACTGTCTAGATTGCATTTTGTTCGAGTTAAATCTTACGATCATACATATTGTTAGCAGCCCATAAAAATGTGCGGTGAAAAAATAAAGATATTGTTGTTAGTTCTTATTCGATATGATACAGTTAAATATGACAGAAGAAGAATAGGGTCCCATTAGCTCAGTTGGTAGAGCGGTGCCCCGGCAAAACAAGAGTCCCTGGTTTAAGTCCTAGATGTGACCGTATCTTTTTGTCTATTTTTTTGTTCAAATTTTCGTTTAAGAATCGCTAATATCTTTCAATAATTAAACAAATTATTTGAGTTTTTGTTGGAATTTGAGGTCTAGAACGTGCTAAGCATTTGTTGTTTATCAGTAAGTTAGCATAAGTTAGATCTCGACTTCAGAAGCCAATTGTTAACCAATTTACACAGAATGCGTACATTTTTCGATTTTCATGTATCGAGTATGACGTCAAACATTTTTGGCCCTAAGTAACAGTATTGTCTTTGAGCAAGGGATTACTTAGAAGTGGAACTACTGGAAAAAATAAATTATTATTGTACATTTTGTTGTTGCTATTATTAATTTGAGTTTTCCTATTTATGTTATTTCATTCATATTTGTATCATTTTTCTACCATAATACAACCATTCGCCTTGTTTGGTGGGTTTATTTTGAAATAAAAAATATTGTAAAAAATACTTAAGATTACATGTATTAGAATAATATTTTTTAATAAGCGGTAAGAAAACTAAAATTTGAAATTATTATGTAAAAACTGGCCTAGTATCTTCTGTAAATGCTTTTAAAGTATATATAATGACAGCCTTCGTAGTCGAGGGATAAGGCTCTCTACTAGCAACCCGAAGGTTGCGGGTTCAAATCCCGTCGTGATAAATAGTAAATTATATTGTATTACTTTGTTATATTGCACAATTTATTCATTTAAAATAACATATAATATAGTTACAGCACGTTCCAGAGTGGAAAATACTCTAAGTATCCCCCTGGTATAAGACCAACATTCAGAATTTAAAAGTTGCTTGAAATGGCTTTGCCGTGTTTGGTGATCAGATTTTAACAGCCAGGTACTTTCCCACTTTTCTATTCCCCATCTCGTTTCTTTAATAAGTTCAGCCCCACAAATACCCCAATAGGGAATACCATATTCTTACTGGCTCCAGACGGTTGGGAGCAGTTGGAACTCTTAAAAAATGTACTTTTAACGGCTTTTAAATAAAATGATTAAACCGTTTGAAAAATATCTTCTTTGTTTTGAATAAAGGCGAAATTATCTTCCAACCCCCATTTAATAGGCCTTTAGTTTCTTTGAAGATTGTATTACAGGTTTCTTCAAGCGTAATTATAAATCTCTCAGTTCAAAATGATTTTCGTCTCAATCAAAACCGATTTTCTCAGATTTGATCAAATACCGTAAAATATTGACAAGGTATCAATAAGGTTCTGGGAAGAAAATACATCTAATAAATTATCCTATTTTTATTTTGGTTAGATATTTATTTTATTTAATGGGCGAGAATTTCACTTCAATTGATAAAATTTTTACCCTGAAACAACTATATTTTTAATTTGGTTAGTTATGCGATAAATAAAAAAAAACTTAATGTTTGAATTTTTTTACATATTACGTAATTATTTATTGTGCGATCTTTTTTTATTCTGCAGTTGAAAGTGTCTCGTTTTTAGATATTTAAACAAGTGGAAGTCGCTTCGTGATCTGAAAATAGTTATCAAAGCCTTCAGAAAATTATTACATGTATCGATGTTACAAAAAAAAACACATGGGCTTTTTGCAGTATAGATTGAAAATTTCAAAAACCTATTTATATAGTGCGGCCGCGAGGAAAACGGGCGGGCGTGGCTTTAATTTTTTATACACATCTACAGGTTTATTCCGAGATTGGTGAAATTGGTGAAAAGGGGTACCTACTGTATGCTAGCAGCAGAAAGGTTTGTCGTTTAAAAGCAGCCTCACTACATAAATGCCGATATCCGCATTGATTATGTTCAAGGACAATGTAGCCATCCTCACCGGAAAGACCCTTGGTAAGTTGGTCTTGCAGGCTGGGCGATAAACGGTCTATACTTTCGGTGATTGAGATGACCATCGGGAACATAAAAATGAATGCGCTGCATGAAAACCAAGATTTAAAACCATCATTCAGTTTGAAGAAATATGTGGCAATGTGCAGTGCTTAACTCTTCTGAGCCGTGTATGGTTCATTTCGAGCATATCCAAGAGAAAGTCAGTAGGATAGAGCCACGGGTAGTAACCATACTTCTTCAGTTAGAGAAATCCCAGAAATTTCTTCTGAACCTTCCTTAACATGAAAAAAAGCGTCTCCTGAAGCAGGCACCAAACCACCGACCCACACTCGAGCCTACTCCCAACCTAACCAGTCCCTCAAATGTCAGCGCGTTGGACAAAACCCAGCGGGTAGTTTCAATATAAGCCTAAAATGGAAACTATTTGATATGAACATAGTTCCAAGATCCTACGTAGAGAAGACACATTTTAAACTTAGGGAATTCAGAGTATACCAATAAAACCAAGCATGACACGCCCCTGTGAAAGAAAAAAACAGGCAAGTAGATACATTGAACTTAAAGAAATTACTTTTATACTGGTCAACAATTTTCTCAATGTCTTATTAGAGTAAAATATAGTCTTCTGAATTTTGTATTTCCAAGAATACTTGAAGGTCATCAGCAAAAAGAAAAGACCTGAAATGCAGAGTAATTTCTGTGATATCATTAATAAAAATAAAAAAGAAGCGGTCCTAAATTAGAGCTCCGGGGAACTCCAGTGAGCACAAAAATAGCTGGCAAAGAATTTTATTGTAACTACCCAGTAATAGATATTGAACTATCCAATAAGATCCAACAAGTTGCGTTTATGTTATTCATAGTTCAAATTTACATATTGAACATAGGAATACATGCATCAGAAAAACAAAAATACTTGTAATGATTCCTCCCATCCAAATAACAAAAACAAAACGCACATCCTCAAGGTTCAGGGGCCTCGCCAATTTGGACCTCTCTTCAGTGGTTGGTATGGTGAATCCCTTTACAAGCAGGAGATTATTCCTCATTTCAATCCATCGGTTCCTTAAACCATTCTCAGCACACCTCAGAATCAAATCGTTAACTATCTTCACATAAGGAGACCCGTAAGCCATTCCAAGAACCACGTAGCAAGGAATTGGACATTGAGAACTCGTATGGTATAGTCTTCTTCCCTTATGAAATAAATTAGAAAGAGTAGCGATCAATTGCGAATCATCCCGCTTGATGACGAAGGCATACCTCCTTCTCCTTTTCTTTTTTACAATCTCGTTCATGATATCAGATTTCTTCCATGCCTTTACTCGTGCGCGAATTGAATCGGGAATTTCAACAACATCGTTAAACATATCTATATAGTCTTCGTCAACTATGATTTTGTATCCTACTCTTGCAGCTTCAGAAATTGAATCGACCTCTCCCTCATAAATGGTAGTTGTGAAAGCGCTCGTTAGCCTTGCCTGAAAAATGAAAAAAGAAAAATTTAACATCATAATGATGACAATTTGGTGTTGAAGGAATTTCTACTAAGCATAAGTCGATAAACCCAACAATAGTACAAGTTCAAATGCTAACTGCTGTCAATTCATATCAATAATAATGATAATAATAGAAAGCCTGACACTCTTCAAACAAATTCCAGATGAAGATGCTTTTACATGCTCTTAAAATACCAGCGTAAAAACAACCATACATTTTTCAGATTTTTTAGAAGAAAGCTGTTCAAACTAATGTTAACACTGTGTGAGGACATACCAGGTCTATAATCATCAAAGAATGCTAAAGTAGTGCGAAATAAGGTCCTCCAAATAAACCTTCTAATAGCAATTTTATTAATAGTCTACAACAAATAAAAACTAATGACACCTATTTATGATTATGATGAATAATAATTTGTACCTCAATCACCGCCCCCATCACAACACAGTAAATCATAGCTCCTGCTTGAAAAATTCTCCAACTTGGGCCAGATGTTTTAAAGTGCATAGGCTGTCTGAGCATACAAGCCACGATCTCCATCACGCTCCTTGAGAATGACTTCAATTTCAAATTGTATCCTCTCGGGACAACAATATACTCGACTCTCTGAAGAGCATATGATGCAAATATCATCGCAAAGAACGTAACACCAAGCAAAAACAAAAATTCACTGTTGATAAAACCTCCAATGCTACTTAGCTGCAAACTACGCGAAGCTCTTGGGGCAAGTATGCAAAGATCATTCCGTTGAAGCGGGTAACTGCCTTCTAGGTAGTTGTGGAAATTATCCCGAAGTATTCTTGAGTTAAATCCGATTTCCAGAAGTCCAAGTGCAAACTGTTTCACATTTCCAGTTACAGAACCGTTCGGCAAAACACCTCCCCTTCCGGCATTACCTTCTATCTGTATTTGATCATAGCTTGCGTTTAAATAATTCTGTACAATTTTTGAGAAAATGCCGTCAATCACTTCAACAGAGCCATTGCCACCAGACACCTTTTTTATAACTGATGTAACCAAATCGTTCTGTATGTCTATTTTTAACTTATAACCATTCAACTGACTGACTTTAGCTTTGTGCAAACCAAGTTCTTCGTCATCTGTTATATTCTGACAAAAATCGCGAAGGAATGGATTGTACGTGAAGATTTCCATTGTCTTTGTCCAGAACACGACATATGCGTGAAGGAATTTGCTATCCCAGAGAAACGTGAATATTTGTTTGAGAGTTGGCTGAGCTTTTTCAACATGTTTCACTACATTTTTAATGACAAATACAACTGTGGACCTACGCTTCCAAAAAATATTCTGAAGTAGCATTGGTACAATATTTTTTATTCCATCTACTGTCAAATCGTTCAAAATAACAAGCTGAGATAGAACGTGTGGATATTTGATGTACTTAGCACTAGTTGCGTACGTTTCTCTTCCCCAATAACTCCGAGGAAAATATATTGTTTGACTGCTGAATGCGGCCAACAAATCATTGTCAAAATCACTAGGCTCAAGTGAATTTACAATCCAGTTCTTGAAAGTGCTCAATTGCAGGACACGACCGATAAATTTTGCGTACTGTAGGAACATTTCGTTGTTCTTCATGACAATACTATCAATCGACTTCTCCAAAATACTTTCCATCGTTACACATCTTAGGGAGATAACAATTATTAACGAGTAGTTCTTCCATCGCATGGTAAAAATTGTACAAGCAATCGGGACAAAATCTTTGACTCAATTGAAATAAATCAAATCGTTTTGCTGAGTTACGTAATATCCCTCCAGAACTGTTATACCTACAAATTGAAAATAAATTTTGACTAAAAGACGTTTTTCTTTGATAAATTTCCAATCTTTTCTGAATATGTCACTAACTGTGTCCAGTTGTCAAATTAATGTTTATTCGTAAACTTATTAAACGTTAACCTATTATTTGACTACCATCGCCATTATTCCATTTTTCATGAAAGTTCTTTTTTCTAGTTTAGTTGTCGTACGTTTTCAAATATTTAAAAGCATTTATAATTATCGACGGTGTGGGTCTGTGTACGCCGACGACCCGACGCAAAAATTCAATTAACCTAATTAAAACGTAGAAAAGCCATCTACGCAAATAATTCGTTGTTTACCGACAATCGCCCCCTCTGTGGTACAAACATAGTTTTAATAAAGGTGTCCTTAAAATATTAACTAGATTTTGAAATTCGTGAGTTATGATATAATTTTTTTTTTCTTATACTTTTGTCCGCATTTTTCACTTATTTTTTTAATGGAAGGTTGCTTCGTGACCTGAAAATAATTTTGAATACAGAATATTATGTGTATATTTCAAGACACCAGTTTTCAATGTTCGCCAGGTTAAATTGTTTTTTTTTTCAGAATAAAAAGTTTTTTGCTTTAACGGAAAGATTTAAAATTGCAAAAATAATAAAAAAATAAATTGCCTTTCAAACTTAGTTTCGGTGGACAACTAGGTAAACATAGTGGACAACTAGGTAAACATAGTGGACAACTAGGTGAACATTCTTTTTAAGCAGCGATCATTTTTGACAGTAATAAAATAACTTACTGTATTAAAATTTTTGATTGTAATAAAATAAAATAAAAAGTTTTCGTGGGATTATATCAAAGCGGCAATACAGTTCTACTAATAAAAACAACACTTCCCATCCTGTAAATGATGTTTTTGTTACACATTGTATGAAGACTGTAAAAGTGTATATTCGAGCTGGTACTAATAAAAAATCTATTTTTTAAATCCGTTAACTTAAGATTTGCACGCATGCCCATTTGGGATTATTTTACCTCCAATATTGAGGGTTATAGCTATTTGTATATCTTCATAAATCGTTTTTTTTTTGTTCATAACATGGTCAATCAACTATTATATTCGTATAATTCAATATATTTACCACTTATTTGTGTTATCTTTATCAGTTTTGGTTTAATAATTATGCAATAATGGCATATTGTAAATAATAATAATAATAATATTTGGCTAATTTATATAGCGCCGTTTTCGTGAGAAATCACCTCAAGGGCGCTGTACAAATATATTTCTTAAATAGTTAATACTAGAACTACTGACTTATCTCTAAGACTTATATCTAGTGACTTACGACTAAGGCCTATAACTACTATCTTAACGACATATATACGAGTATTTACATATTTAGCAACTTACAACTAAAATTAATATAAACAATCTAATCTTACTAACGCCAGAAGAAGAAGGAAGTTCTATTATATTAGGGTGTTTTATTGTTAGCTGGATATATATGTTAAACGAATGAAATTAATGAATAAAATCAACCGTCAATCTTAAACGCATTTAGATGATTCATCTGCCAACAATTAAACCGATTGACTTGTTATGTTCCCGCTGATATTGTTCATTGTCCATTGGTAGGTAAGTTAATAGAAAAATTGAATAAACGGAACCGCTAGGTAATGTAACAATTACAGTATAAAAAAAAGAAAAAAAAAGAAATATTTGGATAGAATGACGGATTTATGGAAATGAGTGTCTGAAAAAGTGAGTTTTTAGTTTGGATCTAAATTCTGTTGGGCTGGTTATACATCTCAATTCCATAGGAAGTTTATTCCAAGCCTTAGGGCCGGATACTCCGAATGCACGATCACCAAATTTAGTGTTCGGATTTCGCTTAGGATCTTTCAACCTTCCAATTGCAGATGATGTCGCTGATCTAAGACTTGACTGCCTTAGACCAGTATTTTCCGGAATGCATAGCTCAGTAATATACGGTGGCGCCATTTCGTTGATAGCTTTAAACACCATCCAGCATAGCTTGTACTGGATCCTTTCAGGACACTTCAGCCAGTGAAGATTTTGGAGGTGCTCCGAAATGTGCGAAAACTTGGGTACCCCGGTGATAAGCCTTGCTGCGGCGTTGAACACTGATTGTAGTTTATCAGTTTCGCATTTAGGAAGATTTGCATAAATGCCGTTGCAATAGTCAAGACGTGATACTATATATGAGTTCACAAGTAATTTAGTTGCCTCTGTTGAAAGGTTCCTACGAACTGACTTAAGTTGTCTAAGGTAGAAGAACCCCGTGCTAACGGTCTTATTTACCTGACTTTTTAAAGAAAGGTCTGAATCCAGATAAACTCCCAGAAGTTTGACGGTTGTTTTAGCAGTTACGTCGTTGCCGGAAATAGCGATTGGTGAGTTTTCTATTAAATGTTGGCGTCTATGTGTGGCTGCCCAGAGAAACTCCGTTTTTGAAGGATTTAGCTTAAGTTTATTTGAGGACATCCAGAGATTGATTGCTTCTAGACACTCAGCTGTGCGAGTTTTTAGGCAGTCGATCTCATTTGGTGAGCAGTAAAAGTATATTTGCTGATCATCAGCATAACAGTGAGATAAAAGACCAAATGACTCGATAATTTTTGCGACGTCATTTGTAAAAAGAATGAAGAGAAGTGGACCCAAAACGGATCCCTGGGGTACCCCTGAAGAGAGTTTTGTGAAGTTGGACTGTTTATTTCCAACCTTTACTGCTTGCGAGCGATTGGATAGATAGGATTCTAGCCAATATTTGATGTTAGAATGTAAACCAAACGTTACTTCTAGTCTCTTAATGAGAAAGTCGTGGTCAATGGTATCAAATGCAGCGCTCATATCCAAAAGTGAAATAAGTGCTAACTTACCTGACTCTATGGCAAGGGTTATATCTGACAGGACACGAAGTAATCCGGTTTCTGTTGAGTGGAACCTCCTATATGCAGATTGATGATTGGTGATTAATTTATTCATAAACTGTACATTACATTCATGAGAAAATGTAGGGTTTTTTTATTTTTTTATAGTGAATACCTCACAAGAGTCCCAACTGCTCCCGTCTGGAGCCAGTGGCATCCCCAATTGGGGGATGTTGTGAGGCTGAAGGTAAGTGGAGAAGGGAAAGAGGAAGGTGGGGAAGTACCTGGCTATTCAGATCTAGTCACTAAACACGGCTAAATCCATTTGGAGCAACGTTTCAATTCTGAATGGTGGTCTTACACCAGGGCGATACTGGTAGTATCTTCCACTCTGGAACTTGCCGCAAATATACTATATATTATTTTAATTAATTAATTGTGAAATAACACAAATTAATCAAATAAAATTTATTTGCGCACGCCGGGTTCGAACCCGCGACCTTCGGAATGGCAGTCCAATGCGTTACCACTGGACTATGCCGGCCGTCATTAGGGTTATACCATTGATATGGAATATTGAAAATGATTTTTTCTGTCTACATTTTATAAAAATTTCATGAAAGTAATGTTTTTTCTTAACATAAATACCTTATGCATGTATTGGAAAACATGTATCAAAGAATTAAACGTTTTAAGATGTGCAAGAAATGCGTTCAAAATTTCAGTTTTATGTTGTTTTTTCTGGGAATTAAAAGCAACATCAATTTTTTATCGTATGAACGAGGCAAAAATTCAAGTTAAGTACTTTTTTCTCGAAAATTTTTGCGTTTTTGGTTTTTTTAATTATATGAAATATTTCGTCTTTTAAAATTAAAATTAAAAATGTTTGTGGTAAGTTTTATTTTTTAACTTTTTTCATGTTTGAAATAAAAATATTAGAATTCTTAAATATTAAAATAGAAAAGGGTAATTTTTTCTAGTTTCCAAAATGGAATTTTTTTATGACATCTTCAATATTTAAAATTCAGTAATTTAGTCGAGAAGTTCTATTAATTGACCTGCTAGGGTGAAGACTATGTTAACTAACATTTTTTGCAAAAATCGTTTCAAAACGGTGTTTTCTTATGTCTTATTTCGCTAGAGATCACTCTCGTGGTGTAAGGACTGATTTAAAGGACAATTTTGGATTCGAAATCCTGATTCATCTAAAGAATGGTAAGTGATGCAAGATGGCGGATGGCCGACACTTGCCACTTTTTGTGTCATCAAAATTAATGGATGAAGTAATCACTTAATCGCAAGCATTGTAAATTCTGTTGGATTCTTTTGACACTGATGACAGTGTAGCAGGTCTTACGTTTTCATGCATATCCAACCTGTTTCATGTAAAGCATGTTAAGTGTTTTAAATTAACACGTTTTACGCGCTACAACTTTGTTTGAGGCTTTTAGTGGTATCTACATACATATTACACATACCATTGTTTACCTGAAAATGTTTGGCTTGTCATGTTATCAATCGATTCCAAATTCTGTGAATCACGAGGATTCAGATGATTAATCGTGAATGAAATATTGAATCATTTTTAACATTTCACTTTCAATATACTTACCGCATATATTGTACTGGTATTATTTCCCTTTTTGTACTTATTAGATTTGAAACAAATACATATGTTATATACCATAAATTGGTACCTGTGTTCATGTAAAGTAAGGTAACCAATATTTTTTAAGTTTAATTATTTTGTTTCAAATAATATTACTGAAATGAACACAAATTTATATTGTCATATAGTTAAAGTTTAATAAAAAATTACAATATTTTTTCGGGATAATTTAATGTTTTGCATCAAAACATTCAAAAAGCTGTATCTGAAAACTTGTTTTTGTCAGTTAATATAGTCTGCACCCGAGCAGCTCAATTCTAGAAATCAATTTCAATCAATCATGTTCTTTACTTAGTCCAACCTAAAACAATAAATATCTTATTATGGGGTATGTATAGATCAATATTTTAAATTAAAAACATATATTTGTGAACTTTTCAAAGAATTAGGAAATGTAATATATTTTAATAAGAAATATTCTTACACTAGAAAACCTAAAAGAAGTTTACTATGCAATTGTTCAATCTACATTACAATATGGTATTATTGGCTGGGAAGGGAAATATATGAAAATATTTTACATCCAATTAAAATAGTTCAAAGATTGATAATTAAGGTAATCTTGAAAAAAACCATCTACATTTTCCACCGAAATTCTCTTTTAAACATTCAATGTACCCACGATAAACAAAAAGTAAAAAATATTCAAAAGAACAAATTTTTAAGGAAAAACATTTACAATTCAATATAAAATAATATTAAAATTGCAAAATTGAATACCAAACACATTAAAAAAACTATTTCTATCTAGGTATAACTTATTTTAACAACCTTCCTTTAAATCTAAAAATACCTATCTTTATCCAGGTATAACTTACTTTGACAACCTTCCTTTATCTAAAAATTATGAAAAATAGTCATGAATTTCAGCTAAAATTGAAAAATTATCTTAGACTACTATAAGAGTCCTCAATATTTGTTATTATTTTTTTAATCTTAGATACTATTGTTGATAAATCGTGCCTTAATCTTACTTATCTTTTTGTTATTATTTACAATATATAAATTATTACTCTTTAAATACAAAGGAGCTAGTAAAACCATGGAGATGTTCTTCACGAGGTACGACTAGCTAAAATTTATGTGGTTGCCTCAGTCCTAATGGACTAGGGACCATTTACATTTCAGCTTGTCGTACCTGCTGGCTTCAAGCAGCTACGGCTGCTTGCGAAATTGCTATGAATCGACTGGCTGCCGCAGCCATCCATCTTTGGCTGTCTAGTGCGTTAGCTTTAACACATTTTCATACCGATTTTAAGATCATGTTGGCTGCCTTGTGCGTGCACATTTAGGCCCCCCACATGCAAACTGGCTACGGCAGTCTGGCTGTGGTAGCCGAAATATTTAGCTGCCAATTTTAACAGCCACTTACCCTTCCGTCGAGTGATATGGACAAAATTTGTTTTCGAACAAAATTTCAACCAGTTTCGGAACACAAAATACGTATGGCTTCTACAACAAGTGCGCGAAGACTGGAGGCAGCCAAATGCTTTAGCCTTGTCCTGCTCTGGCTGCCGTGCAACTGGCTGCCGTGCAATCATGCGCGATCTTATGTCTGCCGCAGCAAGAAATTCTTAGACTCCTAATGCGCGGGTTCGCATGAGCCATCATATTATGTGGGATTGGCTGCCGCAGCGAGGCTTCCTAGTGCGCGGAGGCCAGTTGATTTGTTAATTTCTGTTCTCTTACATAATAAATCATAACAGTTTACATAATAAATACCAGTTACATAAAAAAAATAATAATCAGTATCTAAGTGTTTTGTAAACACCTCTCCAGGATAACCTATTCCGAGATGTTCGCATGTTTGAAGTAAAGTGTTATGCCCTCATAACTAAAAACACAGCATCGTCTTTTTGATACTGTGTTTCCTTACATGGCAGCTGTAGTTATTGAATACAAATTACGTTGGTAACAGTTAAAACACCTAAGTCGTAAATACTTACGTAGACACAATGTAGTAAAAATTTTGTAAAAAGAAAAGGAAACTACGTGATAGTATAAAACAAAACAAAAGTATTTCAAATCATTATCAAATAATATGTTATCTACTAAGTATAACTAAAAACGCAATACACTATACGTGCTAATCAAATAGAATGTAATCTACTTAGTATAGCTAGAAACGCAATACATTATGCATGATAATTAAATAAAATGTAATTTACTCAGTATAACTAAAAACGCAATACACTATACATGCTAATTAAATAGTATGTAATCTACTTAGTATAACGAAAAACGCATTAAACTATACATGCCAATTAAATAGAATGTATCTGCTTAGTAAAACTTTTTTTTTATTTTTTATGTGACACCTCACAATAGTGTCCCTGCCTGTGCAGTGTACAGACAGGGGAACTATGTCACCACCCGGTTGGGCGGCGTTGTGAGGCGGAATAAGGTAGGGGCTGTAGGAAGGGATTTTTTAATGCGGGCCTTGAAGAGGCTCGGATTATAGGAGGGAGGAAAAACAGATGCCGGTAGCTCGTTCCACATACGAGCCGACTTACACAAAAACGAGTCGTAAAAACGGCCCGTTCTCATGAAGCCAACGTCAACCGTGAACGGGTGTTCAGTCCGTGTCCGTCGAGTTTCGCGCACGTGCACCGGTGCATCAGGAATCAATGCTGCTAGCTCCTTGGAGCAGGCTCCATTGAAATACCTGTAGAACATACGCAGCATGCCTACATTGCGTCTATGCATTAGAGAAGGCAATCGGTCTGTTAACAACGGATTGTCAATCAGACGGATCGCTCTCCTTTGCACAGATTCAAGCAGGTTTATTAAGTATTTTGAGGCACCAGCCCAAAGGTGGCTCCCAAATTCAATAGTTGGGCGGACTTGAGACTTGTACAGGGTCAGCAGCTGGTCACTGTTGAAGAATCTCCTAGCCCTGTACAAGACGCCCAACTTTTTGGAGGCCTGATTTACTCGGGCTTCTATGGATCCCCGATACTTGAGCTGGTCTGATATAGTAACTCCAAGCATTTCAATGGAGTCTTTATTGGGGAGAGTGCTCCCATCAAATTGCACCAGCCAGTCATTGATCTCCCTCTTTACCGAAATCAGACACGCTTGGGTTTTTGAGACGTTGAAAGTGACCAAGTTGGCCTTACCCCAGGCACAAACCATCTCGAGGTGGTGGTCAATTTTTTGCTTCAAAACTTCTCGAGCTGTTCGGACATCATAGGTGGAAGAGGGTCTGTAAAAAAGATAACCCTCGTGAACGGTGCTGTCATCAGCGTAGCAGTGAATTGGTGCACATTCAACGAGATCGTTGATGTGCAATAAAAACAGCGTCGGAGACAGCACAGATCCTTGTGGCACCCCCGCATTGATTTGGTGCGGTGAGGAAGAAGAGCCGTCAACCACGGTTTGAATTGTTCTTCCCCTCAGAAAGCCCGCAATCCAACTATGCAGGGTTGGGTGGATCCCATACGATGGTAACTTCCCGATAAGCGCCCGGTGCCAGACTCTGTCAAAGGCTTTGGAGATATCCAACCCAACGGTTTGAGTTTCCCCAAAACGTTCCATGTACCGTCCCCAAATATGCGTCACATATCCGAGTAGATCGCCACACGATCAGTTTCGACAAAATCCATATTGCCGATCGCTTAGGATATTGTTATTCTCGAGATATGTGAGCAATTTGTTGTTAACCACCCTTTCTAATACCTTCGAGAGTATTTATTTATTTATTTAAACGCCCATAGGGCTTTTACAGATAATAATGTACATCTTTAATTATTTATATATTTTTTTAATTATACAGATCTTATATCTTATATGATAAATATATGTTATACAAAATAATATAAGAAAATATCCGAGTTAACAAAATATAGGTACAAATAATTGAGATTAAAAATAGAGAATCTGCCAAAATCCTCCAAATCAATGGTAATGATTATAGGAAAGTATAAAAATAGTTTGCAGAGTAGTAGAAATAGTTCGCACATACCCCGTTTAATGTTTGTCAAGTTCATATTTGACATACAGATTTAATAATAATGTGTTTATAGGCTGATAGACATTCAGTACCGTTAGTGTTCACGCAATATTTATTTCCTGCACTGTGTAGTCGGTTCATTACTGAATTTATTTCTGCTTTGGTACCTGCAATGTTACAATGGTAAGGTACCTTCTGACGAACCGTTCTACTAGGCACATGAAAGTCGATCAACCTAAGGAGTTCAGGGAGTCAAACATGTTATTAACAATTTTATAAAGAAAAAATAGATCGGAACATATTCTTCTTTCTTTTAATGTGGCAAGGCCCATAACTTTCAACAGTGAGGTGTAGTTAATGTTTTCAATAGGAATACCTAATCTATAATTTATGTTACGTAAAAATTTATGTTGGATTCGCTCGATAGATTTTTCATGAATATTGTAAAATGGATTCCAAATGGTTGAGTTGAATTCTAAATGGCTTCTGACAATGGATGAATACAATATTTTTAAAGTTTTTAAATTTTTAAAATCTTTTGAAGTTCTTAATATGAAACCCAACATTTGCATCGCTTTAGTGGTTATATTGTTAATGTGGGAGATAAATGTTAATTTGGTGTCAAATATTATCCCCAGGTCTTTTATTTCGGGTACAGATACTAAGACTTCATTATTCATACAGTATGTGAAAATCAATGGGTTTTTCTTCCTATAAAATTTCATGACTTGACACTTTTTTACATTAAGGGTTAATTTATTTAGGGTACACCAATCACAAAAGCTAATGAGATTTGATTGTAATAATAAGCAGTCATTAATATTGTCAATAATTCGGTAAATTTTCATATCATCTGCGATGATATGAAAATTGTGTTGGTATCCCTGCGTTGTGTACATGTGAAAATATTGAACTGGTTAAAAAATATGTTTATTTAGGTGTTATTATTGATTGTTTTTTCAAATGGGATTTACAGATAAATAAAGTCTATGAACGACTGAGATCTATTATTAGTAGATTATATAAATTAAAATTTTATGTTCCAATATGCACACTTCGAATAATTTATTTATCACTAGCTGAATCTATCATAAGGTATGGAATTACAGCTTGGGGATTTTCCTCTAAAACAAATATAAATCATGTTCAAGCAGTTCAAAATGCTCTTGTTAAATTATTAGCTCATAAAAGTTTATATGAACAAAGGCATAATGTTCCACACCTTTATCAAAATCTGAAAATCCTCTCGGTAAGAGCAATTATGTGGTATAAAATAATTTTTCAGCACATAAATAGCCCTATGTACATAAATAGACTGGAACACACTTACAATACTCGATTTACATTAAATGAAGGACTAATCGTACCAAAGCATGTAAACAAATATGGAAAAAGAACGCTAGACTACATGATACCAAATTGTTTAAATATGTTACCTGCAGAAATCAAAAAATGTACAAATATAAAAAGAAAATTTTTGTTGAAAAATTGGCTAGCTGAAAGAAATAGTTTGTACTAGACTCTAATACAAACTATTTCTAACTGCATACGCTTTAATTGTTTTTTGTTTTTATTTTTATTGTATTACACCTCTCATGATATGAATGTATACATTTGATATAATCTGTTTAAGTTAAAAGCACCCAATGACAAACTACTTTAAAGTAGTTTATTGGGACTTTTTGATTTTTGTATATTATTTTGATATTAAATAAAAAAAAAATAAAAAAAATAACATCAAAATAAAGACACGTTTAAATACATTTGTAACGTCATTTATAAATATGTTAAAAAGAATAGGTCCTAGATGTGACCCCTGGGGCACGCCGCTTGTAGCTGTAAAAGTGTAAGACAGTTGACCTTTAATGCAGACAGTAAGCTCTCGATTAGACAGATAATTCTTAAACCAGGATAGTACGTTACCGGTTATGCCAATTTTCGCCAGCTTGCTAACAAGAATTTTATGGCAAACCTTATCAAACGCTTTGCTGAAATCAGTATATGTGGGGTTATAATGCAAAACTGACTATTTACAAAATGGGCGAAATTGAGTTATATATGCAGTCAGACTAATTCGAGGCCGAGGAATCGAATGGCATCATTATTTTTAAGATTAAATGACGAAATCCTCCTCATTTTTCAACATGAAAATCACCTTTTTCTGCAAAACTACCTATTTCTAGCTAAAAAAGAAGTACCTTTTTCTGCAAAAGTGACTTATTCCATGTTATTGCAAAGTGCACTATTTCCTATACAAATATTAGAGCGGCAACATTTTTTTTCTGCAAAACGCACTATTTTGTCTATGATTGTTATAACCTCAAAATCGTTTGACAGCTGCAAGTTGTGTTGGTGGTTTTGTCTTGTTTTTTGTGGATTTTCGAAGATATACTCGAATAAAATGAATTCGCTAAGTGAGAAGGACATTGAAGACATTCTTCTGATGGACGCGGACGTATTGGATAGCGATATTACGTTACATTCGCTGTGTCGAAAATCACATCTGATAAGAAAAGAGTCTGAAAGATGCTACTTAGGTTCAGAGTTGAGTGTGAGCAAAATGTGGCGGTTGTGAAAACAGATTCAACCATTCTGCTCATTCCATATATATTATAAAGTTTTTACAAGTAAATTCAATTTAAGCTTTGGCCATCCACATTTGTAGTTTCTGCACTGAAACGATGGTCAAAATAAAGAAAGAAAATGGAGAAGCCGAAAAGAAAAAACTAGAAGATTGAGTATAACGAAGACTCAGACCATGAAGCATGATTTCAGATTTTCACTGCCAAAAGTATATTCATATTTTGGTTTTTAAGTTATTATGCCCTGTAGGGATTTCTCCTTCTTTGGCCAACGTTTCGGACAGCATTACAGAGTCCATCAACTGGGCAGATGTGCCACATCTTGAAAATCTAATACCTTTTATTGATTCTTACTTTTTTTATATACTTGTTCCAAAAAATGTCTTGTTTTTATTATTTTAGTTTAAATAAATCAAAAACGCATATTTCTCCATACACATTGTTTTACTTCAAAACGCACTATTTGCAGGAAATAGTCATGTTTGGAAAAAAAATAATTTTCAAATCTTAATTTAAAATATTACTCACTGTCCCCGGAGTCTATAAATCACAGGAGTGGTTTAAAATATGTTTAATTATTTAAAAAAAAAAAAAAAAAATTGAGTATTATGCTTGTGAGAGTCGGTACAGTTTTTTGCCTCTCCTGAAAAGTTCACTTTTTGTAAATAGTCAGTTTTGCATTATAACCCCACATATATAGAATCGACTTGTTGTCTATTAGCAAGTGCATTTGTTATATAATTTTCGTACAGGGATAGATTGGTTAAGGTTGATCTGTTTGAAACAAAACCATGTTGGCAAGTTGTAATGATGGATTTCACGCTGGGGTTTATCTTTAGAAGAATTAATTTTTCAAAAATCTTGGGAATTGATGATTAGATACAAATTGGACGATAATTTTCAATTGCAGATTTATCCCCGCATTTAAATATTGGAGTTAAGTAACTTTTTTTCCGAAGTTTTGGGAAAATTCCCGTTGACAGAGACTTATTAAATAATATGAACAACGGAATGGATAAGCTGTCTGCACAGTTTTTAATCAAAATGGGTGGAATTTGATCCGGCCCGGAACTTAATTTTGGTTCAAGTGTTTTAAGGTAATTTGTTATGTCGGTGATGTTAATATTAATATTTGATAATTGCAAGTTTATATCAGAATTAAATTTCGGAATTTGTTTATCTGAAATGTCAGGTTCAAACGCATCTTTAAAGAAATCGGCAAACATGTCAACAATTTCTTTTATGTTGCTAGAACTCCTTTGTTTATGATTCATAGTTCCGGGGATCCCGACTTCATTTTTTTTCATAGACTTTACGTGTTTCCAGAAATGTTTTACATCATGATTTATAGTATTTTCCACTTCCATTATATAATTTTTATAACAATTTTTAGACAAATTTTTGCAAGCTTTCCTGACACTTTTGAATTTAATATAATTAGGTACAGATCTATGTTCTTTATAGATTTTATGAGATTTTTTTTTACAATTTATCAAGTAAATTAATTCCTTAGTGAACCATATTGGATACGTTGATTCTTTATGTTGGGTAAGAGGAATATTATTTGAAATTACATTATTGAGTTGCGAGTAAAAATAGTCAGTATTGTAATCAATATCACCGTCATTTAGACTTGTCCAGTCAATGTTAGACAGTACCTCATTAACTTTATTGTAATCTGCGTTTTTAAAATTATAACAAATTCTTGAGATTTTAAGATTATCATTTCCAGTGTAGGGTATAGAAATTATAAGTGTAGGATGGTGTTTATCTATAGGGACAATGAACTCAGAAGATTCGTATACATTTACATTATCTTCATTTTAGAATATCAATTCGAGAATGCGATTGTTAACATTGGGTACGTTATTAAATTGAGAAAGATTTAAATAAGAACACATATCCAGAATATCCCTTTCACAATCAGAAATTGGCGAGTAATTGGGATCATTAAACTTACAATTCGGTAGGTTGTAATCACCACAGACAATTATTTTGTGTGTTGGATATTTTGTTTTTACATACTCGACGTCCTCACAGTGATTTTTGTATATCGACAAGTCCGAGTTGGGAGGAATATATACACTGCCGATAATAGTTTTACATGATTTTCCGCTTAGTAGTACAAATATTTGCTCAACATCATAATTTTTATGTTTAATTAAATTTGAGTTAGTGCTTTTATTTACTGCTATTAAGACGCCCCCTCCTCTTGATTTGGTACTAGTATTATGGCTCCGGTCCATTCGGTATATGTTGTGATTCGGTAATCCGAGCTCCGCTGAATGAATGGAAGGTTCCAACCAGGTTTCGGTGAGTACGATGACGTCTTGTGTGATGGTAGGAGCTGTAACTTTGAATTTTCCGAGTTTTGATTTGATACCCCTGATATTTTGGTAGTAGATGCAGCATGATCCCGGTTTATGTTTATTAGCTGGCCTCTGTAATTTCACATCAACCACATTCGTGCTTAATTCTTTAACATTTCTGATATTCTGATAGTACAGGTTACATTTATTTAGTTGGAGTTTATTGGCAAAACATTGATAATTTTGGGGAGGTTATTAATATATTTTATAGTTAAATTTGGTTCACCATTTTTCTTTCTAGTTTCCAGTTCGTCCCGAAGCATCATAAGTTGTTTTCTTTGTTGACTCGTCTGATCGTTGCCGGCTTTAACACCATCTTTGAATTTTTTGTTATTAATTAAGATTGTCCGGACTAAATGCTCCTCATTGAGTTCTATCTTGATTGGTCTACATTTTTTTGAAAGTTTCTTCGTTCCCAACCTGTACATTTTAATGTCTTGAGTATTAATGGTAATATCAATATTTTTCAGGGCTGTAGTAACTTTTTTAACATCATCGGAAATATTTATAGATGTTAGATCTGACGTACTCTCCGGGACATTGAAGAGAATTATGTTTTGCACAAAGCTTCCTCTCTTCAATTTCGGTTAATACTTCACAAATATTAGGTGGAGGATTTGTGGGGTTAGTATCAGTAGATTGAATAAGAGCTGCACTTTTTAAGGTCGATAATTCTCCTTCGAGAATACCCATCCGGACGGCCATTAATCCTGTTGTTCCCAAGAGTTCCGTTCCGTCAAGTATGGAAGTGATGGCTATGGGGCGGTAGTTAGAAGGGTCGGAGCGGTCCCCCTTTTTGGGATTGGGTGGACGATTGCCTTTTTCAAAGATCTGGCACCTTTACACCTTTGAGAGAGAGCCTAAATAATTTCGCGAGCACTGGAGTCATTTCTGCAGAACACCTCTTGAGGACCAAGGCAGATATTCCGTCCGGCCCACTGGCTTTGTCGACTTTCAGCTCATTCAAGACTCGGAGAACCTCTCTGTTCCGGATCTTCGGTTCCTCCATTTGAAAACCTCAGTGCGGAATGGAAGGGGGAGTCTCTCCGTTATCTTGAAGAGTTGAGTTTCCGCGAAAATTTTGCCTAATAATTCAGCTTTCTCGCGGGCCGAGTTAGCCAGCCGACCATCAGGTTTGGTCAGAGGTGGGAAATTGGTTCTGCAGAAATTTCTTCCGATCGATCTAGCGAGTGACCAGAAAGCACGGCTACCTGTGGGGCAGTCAGCCAGCTTTTTCGCAATTCTCTGATCGTGATCGCTCTTAGCTCTATTTAGAACTCTCTTGCAATTCCTTGCCCGTTTTCGGTATTCCGAAAGGTTATTCATGGAGCTAATCTTCCGGAGTGCATTAAAAGCCGTATTTTTGAGTCTGACAGCTTCAGCACAGCGATGGTCAAACCACGGTTTTGTGCCCGCTCCAGAGGATTTGACGGAGAAGGGAATGTAGCAATCCATTGCTGATGTGATTACTTCTCCTACCTCGCGTGCACAAATTGATGGGTCCTCGGAGCTAAAGCATACAGTACTCCAAGGAAAGGCGCCGAAGAAAGACCGCATGCTGTCCCATTTTGCTGCCTTGTAGTGCCATGCCTTCCTCTTTACATGTTTGTCGGGTTGATGGTTCGTGGAGGATGGAACAGAGGTGGTAATCAGGCAGTGGTCAGAGGATTCTAAGGGCGCTGTCACCTCCACTCTGTACCCGAGTGGCTCACTAGTGAGAAACAAATCGAGTAGGTTGGCTCGATGTGATGGGATGTCTGGTATTCTGGTCGGAGATTCTACGAGTTGGCTTAGTCCATGGATAAGAGCAAAGGATTTCGCTGATCTGCCGGCAGAGTTCGTTGGGCCCGAGAACTTCAGCCATTGTTCATTATAAACATTGAAGTCTCCCAGGATTACAAACTCGGCCGATGGGTAACGGGGCAAGAGAATATCTACAGTGTCACTCAAATATTTAAACAACTCAACAGTGTCCGAGTCGGCAAGGTTTGGTGAGCGATATAGGCACGCATAAATTCTCATCATACCGGTGAGATCTACACGTACCCATAACACTTCGTGTTTTGCGCTCTCGATATTTGCGAGACGAGCGCAGCTGATGTCAGCACGGCTGTAAAGGCAGACACCTCCTTTTGGCCTGAAAAGGCTTTCCAGATGATATCAGGCAGTTCAGATAGGAGGTATCTGGGGGCTCGGCAATCTGTGTTTCCGTAAGGAAGAGGAGATGGGGATTTTGTGAGAGAAGGTGGAGGTGGATGGGAGTTAGGTTGGTGTGCAGACCGCGAATGTTAGCGAAATTCACCTTCATCCTTGGTCCACACTGAGGACTCCTACTGTTCGCTGTCGCTGAGTTTATATTAATTGGTTGTGAGTTCATAGTTTTTAAGTTTGTTTTATTTGTTTGTGGGATTTAGGATGGGTTGGGAAGGATTAGGTTAAAAAGGTTGGGTGGGGAGTTGGAGAGTGGAGCAACTGGATACACCAAATGTAAGGTATGTTCTTCTGACTGCGGTTCCAGGCAATGGGCAGGAGAGCTGTGGAGGTCGCCCAGTGCGCCCCAAACGCTGGATGCTGGGTCCTCACCGGTCACGAACCGGCACAACATCAGCGGCAGGGTTTTTTCGCTGGCTGATGGGGCAGCCCACCCTTGGTCGTGAGCCCAAGGGTCGGGCTCCTGTACTATCCAGCGGCCCGGACAGCGATAACCGGTTTACTGGATCTCCCTCAACCGGCCTCTCCCAGTCCGGCCCGCCCCGCAGTAAGTAGGCCGACCCATTCATCAGTGTGATCCAGAACGCACAACCCTCCATGAGCCCGGGCACCCCTGCTAAGTCACCAAACGTAGCGAACCACTTCAGGTGACCTGTGGCAGAGGTGTTGGTAACCCAGAGTATGGTTCCCGGGTCGACGGTACCCTTTGACAACCTCCCAAATTAAAAACGCAATACACTATACATGCGTATTAAATTATATGTAATCTACTTAGTATAACTAAAAACGCAATACACTATACATGCTAATTAAATTGTGTTATCTTGGGTTTGTGGTGAACAGGTTTGGGAAAAATCGTGTAGGTATTTTTATCAATTCTGTGATCTGTATCTCATAACTTAATTAAAGATTTATTTAAATATTTGAACCACAAAGTTACTAAGGTTACTTCTTTACTGACTGAGCGTAGCGAAGTAATGCTTTAACTCGTCCGTTTTGCATTTGGTCCATCCATACATTTATATATAGGTTTTCTTCTCCGTTTAAAGATTGTAATTATTTCAATGGTTCAGTGAAAATTATTTTTCTATATTCTACTATCAAGTACTTACATTTATACACATATATTATATTTTCATATCCCTGAAGGCAGTTTTATACCTTTTCTGTTAACATTATTTACACAACTGAACAGAAAACCATTGAAATGTTTTGTTGCCGTCTCTGTGTACCAAAAGTAAGGTCAATTTCCCCTACGTCGTTTGATTTTTTTTCAATATCAATTATAATATAATTTCAGTTTATAGATTCTAGGGATTTTTTGTTCAGTGCTTAACAATGAACTTTCAAAAAAGCCTGTATCTTATTATACGAAGTACAATACTATGAAATAATGTTCACTAAGGAATAAAAATATTAAATTCATTACGTAAGATAATAGAATAAAAGTATTGTAATATCTTTGGAAACTACCCAGAGTTCCCTATCGAATCAGATTTAAGAACTGTATAAGTTATTTATAGTTCAAATTTGCATATTGAACATAAGATTACTTGCACCAGAAAAACAAAAATACTCGTAATGATTCCCCCCATCCAGATAACAAAAACAAAACGCACATCCTCAAGGTTCAGGGGTTCCACCACATAGGACCTCTCTTCGGCGGCTGGAATGGTTAACCCCTTTATAAGCAGGAGATTATTCCTCATTTCAATCCATTGGTTCCTTAAACCATTCTCAGCACACCTCAGAATCAAATTATTAACTATCTTCGTATAAGGAGACCCGTAAGCCATTCCAACAACCACGTAGCAAGGAATTGGACATTGAGAACTCGTACGGTATAGTCTTCTTCCCTGGTAAAATAAACGAGAAAGCGTTTCAATCAATTTAGAATCATCTCGTTTCATAACGAAGGCATATCTCTTTTTTTTATTCCTCTTTATAATCTCGTTCATGATTTCATATTTCTTCCAAGCCTTTACTCTTCCGCGAATTGAATCGGGAATTTCAGTGACTTCATTAAACATATCCATATAGGCTTCGTCAACTATAATGTCAAATCCCACAGTTGCCGCTTTAGAAATTGAATCAACTTCTCCGTCGTAAATGGTGGTTGTAAAGGCGCTCGTAAACCTTGCCTTAAATATAAAAAATACATACATAAAACATCATTTAGGTAACAATGTGAGGTCGAAGGAAATGATGCTAAACATATATCGACATAACCAACGATGGGGCATGCTCAAATTTAATGCTAACTGCTAACGGGACATATTAATAATGATAATAACAATTGAAAGAAAGGGAATCCCGCGTCAGCAGAGATAAGTTAATAACTGATCAACATCGAACCCCTGATACTCTTCAAACAAATTTCAGGTCTTTACCTGAAGATTATCGGGCTGGGCTTGGCCCTCAATATACCAGCGGAAAAACCACCCTTCCAAAAATTATCAGCATTTCCAGAAAAAAATCGTGAAGTTGGTCGCTGCCAAAAGAACTGCTAAAACTAACGTGAAAAATTTTCAAAAAAAGACAGAGTGCGTGCTAAATGGTTTAGAACCACAAGGTAGTCGGAGGCAACATTATTGTTTCCATTTGAATTTGTATTGAAGGCACTTCTGTTTTATTCTATTTCGAGGTCAGATTAAGTCTGCAATGAACGAAAGCTACTGAAAGAGTGCGAGATAGGGACGTTTTTGGACGCCAAGTCATGGCAAATATTGGCATCTGATCCTATCAGAGTTAAAAATAAAGGAACCTACTCATGATGATTATGAAGAGTATTTTTTACCTCTATTACCGCCCCCATCACCAAACAATAAATCATGACTGCAGCTTGAAAAATTCTCCAACTCGGGCCAGTTCTTTTAAAGTTCATAGACTGTCTGAACGTACAAGCGACGATCTCTATCACGCTCCTTGAGAATGGTTTCAATTTCAAATTGTATGTTCTAGGAACAACAACATACTCAACTTTTTGAAGAGCATATGACGCGAATACCATTGCAAAAAACGTCACTCCGAGCAAAAACAAAAAATCATTGTTGATAAAATCTCCGATGCTACTTAGCTTCGAACTTCGCTCAGCTCTTGGGGCAAGTATGCAAAGATCATTCCGTTGAAGTGGGTAACTGCCTTCTAGGTAGTTATGGAAATTATCCCGGAGTATTCTTGAGTTGAATCCCATTTCCAGAAGTCCAAGCGCGAAATGTTTCACGTTTCCAGTTATAGAACCGTAAGGCAAAACACCTCCTCTTCCGGCGTTACCATCAATATTTATCTGATCGTAACTTGCGTTTAAAAAATTTAGTACAATTTTCGAGAAAATGCCGTCAATCACTTCAACAGAGCCATTGCCACGTGATACCTTTTTTATGAATGATGTTACCACATCATTCTGTATATCTATGTTTAACTTATAACCATGCAGCTGACTGACTTTAGCTTGCTGCATACCAAGTTCTACGTCGTCAGTTATATTCTGGCAAAAGTTGTTAAGGAATGGATTGTAAGTGAAGATTTCCATGTTCCTTGTCCAGAACAAGACATATGCATGAAGAAATTTGTAATCCCAAAGAAACGTGAACATTTTTTTGAGGGTTGGCTGAGCGTTTTCAACACGTTTCACTACAGTTTTTATAACAAATACAACTGTGGATCTACGCTTCCAAAAAATATTCTGCAGTAGCATTGGTACAACGTTCTTTATTCCATCTACTGTCAAGTCATTCAAAATAACAAGCTGAGATAGAACATGTGGATATTTGATGTACTTAGCACTAGTTGCGTATGTTTCTCTTCCCCAATAACTACGAGGAAAATAGATTGTTTGACTGCTGAATGCGGCGAACAAATCATTGTCAAAATCACTAGGCTCAAGAGAATTTACAATCCAGTTCTTGAAAGTGGTCAATTGCAGGACACGACCGATAAATTTGGCATACTGTAGGAACATTTCGTTGTTATTCATGACAATATTATCAATCGACTTCTCCAAAATACTTTCCATCGTTACACATCTTAGGGAGATTACAACTATTAACGCGTAGTTCTTCCATCGCAACATTATTTCTCAGATGGTTAAAATTGTACAAGCAATGCGAAGCGTTTTGCTGTGTTACTTCTCTTTCGAACTGTTATATCTAATTGCATAGAATTTATATTAAATTTAAAAACGTACCTGAAAAACAGAAAAGGGATGTTGACTGTTGAACACCTTTTTTTTCAATGAAGTGCTAATCTTTTCTGAATTTGTCACTTATTGTGTTCAGTTCTCAAATTAATGTTAATTCGTAAATGTAACTTATTATTTACCTACCATCACCATTATTCGTCCATATTTTGTTATTTTTTTTTTTTTTTTTAGATGTCGTACGTTTTGAAACATTGCATAATTTTCAACGATGTGTATCTGAATGCCGACCAGACACAAAAGTCCAATTATCTTAATTAAAATGTGAAATAACCAACTAGTTAAATAATACTTTGTTTACCAACCATCGATGTCCTCGTAGTTGCAACCTTGATTGAAGAAAGGTTTTCAGTTCCATTCTAGTTAATACAATTTAACTAGATTTTCAAGTTGGTAAGGTTGGTTATTATATGTACAATAATAATTGTGTCTTGTCTTATTTTTTAACAAAGCGAAATGTCTCATTATTACATATTACTCTTAGATCATGATAAAAATTGTAAATGTAAAAAAAAACTGTTTCTTCTAAATTCCCAATAAAAAATAAAACTTTTACAGCCTTACTAATAAAAAATCACTTCCCAACCATCAAACGGTGTTTTTACACTTTTTATAAAGGCTATAAAAGTTTAGATTCAAGTTGGTACTAATAAAAAAAATCTTATCTTAAAAAGCACCTATCTATTGAATCCGGCATCCTAGCATTTGGCACCTAGTTTCTAGCAACGAATACACGCACGCCATTCCCATTTGTGATTATTGTACCTCCAATATTGAGAGTGCCAACTATTTACAAGTCTTCTTCATAAATCGTGTTTTTGTTCATAAATTGGTCAATTGACTCACATATTCGTTTAATTTAATGTGTATATTTACCACTTATTGTTTTATTTGTCGTAAGTTTTACTCAGATAATAATAACGGCATGTTGTAAACTATGCATTCATTTTATGTCAAAATGTAGGCTAATACAAATGACATGGAATATTTAAATTTAATTTAGCCTTTTAGATTTTATAAAATTTTCATAGAAGTGATGGTTTCTTAAAACATTAATAATTTTCAAAAGTGTTCAAGCGATAAGTTTTTAATTTTTTTTGTTTTTCTAAGAATTAAAGCAACTTCAAATTTTATTTAAATTTATTTTTGTATGAACGGGGTAAAAAGTGGATTAACGTTTTCCTTTCAAATTTCTCCAACTATAAAAGCTTTAATTAAAAAATTGAATAATAAAGTTACTTTTTTAATGACTGAGCGTAGCAAAGTCTTTTTTTAACTCGACCGTTTCGCATTTCGTATGTGTGAATTTGTTTATACGTTTCGTTTCCGTTTAAAGACAGTGGTTGTTTTAATGGTTACGTAAAGATTTTTATTTTAAAATTTCTTAATCACATTTTTTCAACATTATGGTACTTACTTGACGGAAGAAAGATTGAAAATGACTTGTCCTTGAGATAGTTTCTTTGGACAAATTGTATAATTGATGTGATGTTTTTACAAAAAATATACGGTTTATGATCATCTAAGTAGGGAGTTATATGTGAATCTACTTACAAATCTTCCGATTTCAGTGGAAATTTAGGTTTACATTTTTATTTTCTTTGTATAATATTTGTTTTGACGCTAGGTCTGTAGTTAAGTTCGGTATTTTTGTAATTAATAAATAACTAAATTTCTTAATCACATTTTTTCAACATTATGGTACTTACTTGACGGAAGAAAGATTGAAAATGACTTGTCCTTGAGATAGTTTCTTTGGACAAATTGTATAATTGATGTGATGTTTTTACAAAAAATATACGGTTTATGATCATCTAAGTTGGGAGTTATATGTGAATCTACTTACAAATCTTCCGATTTCAGTGGAAATTTAGGTTTACATTTTTATTTTCTTTGTATAATATTTGTTTTGACGCTAGGTCTGTAGTTAAGTTCGGTATTTTTGTAATTAATAAATAACTACGATATTTGGCTGAAACGATTTTTAATAATACATCCGAAAACAATAAATAAACGTAGAAAATACAACAAAATGATTTACGAAAGGAAGGTTCGAGAATTTTCCGAAGCGCGTCACGTAGGCAAAATAATTCAATATCGATGTCACGGTTGCTGGTACTGTACCATAAATAAACCAATCACTAGATTGATAACTTCGGCCTTTAGTAGGGAGAAATTTTGTCCACTGATGACGTCACATTCAGATTTGAGTCATAAACAAACCACTCAAAGTAGAGGAAACAAAAAAAAAACGCGGCCATAGACAATATGATCTTCCCTAGGTAGGCACCCAATAGTTGTTTGGACAGTATACCTGTAGTGGTACGCCACTACTTGACTCGAACGTTATTCTAGAAGTTTCCAAACAAGCTTCTTGGATTTTCTTTTATTTTTTAATATTTGTTTCTGTAGCAACTGGAATATTCGAGAATGTTTTATTTTCCACTTAGATAAACGACAACGTGAACGAAATGGTCAGTTACAGTACAGGAGGGTATAAATCCGATACTTTTTTGGTTTTTTGATGACGTCTGTTTCAAACTATCCAATGAGAAGCCGTCGTGGTTTAGTCTCTCACTCTCTCCCGTGTAACAGAGAGAGAGGCTACGCTCCATTTCCCCCGGAAACGATGTTACGCCATTGTTGCATCATAGTTGCGTCCTTCTGACAGATTCAGATTGTTTGCGTGAGTGGTTTATTTATGTTGTTTGCTTTCGTGAATTCATGAATTCATGTTGTTGTGTGAAAATGTCTAAAATATGAAGCTGTGTTGTGTGAAGGGCTGTGCAGACAGACAGACCACTCGTCATAAATACCCAAATTACGGAAGTTACAAAAGTACAAAAGAAACAAAAATGCCAATGGATCCCTTCGAAGATGCGCACTGCTGACTTTTAATCTACCCGGCATTGGTAGTTATGCAGATTTAAGACAGTATCGGACCCGTTATGACGAAAATACAGGTGTGAATATCCCTTCGTTTGTCTTCAGTGTTCCATGTAATGTGTAACTTAATTTCACCTAAGAATTGAATTTTCTTTTAGACCCCATCCGTGTTCCACCAGGACAGTGTGATGTCATAAAATACCATAATTACTTACAATATGATATGTTTAGTTCACGAACTTTGGTTAACCCGATAAATATGTTTATTTCAGAGCTTGATAACCTCTTACCGGGTACCAGCGGTGTGTTCCTGCTGCCAAAAAGATCATGGAAGATTACAAAGGTAAACATCTGTTCTATGTTATTTGTTATCCAATATGCAGATCTTTTCTTCCTTTCCTTTGACGACTAAGATCATTTTGTTTTCAGACATCAGTGTTCCTGTTTCTGTGGGACCCAGCGGCAGTAATTCAGTTGTTACACGGAAACACAATGCTCCCCTGCGTAAGAATATTTATAGTTTTTTGTACACATTTAAGATGTGTTGTGTGCTCATGAATTCTGTATTCATATTATTTTTTGAATAAGTCCATGACTAAATCCTCAAATTGAAATATATTTTTTTTTTTAAATTTATTTATTAAACGCCATAAAAGGCTTTTACAGTAATGTGAAACATTGGATTATAAGTACACAGTTCAGGGCTGTCAGAGACTTGACAATTAGAAATAGCATTTTTCATTAAAATAATACATCCACAAGCAGTTTTTATTGATGCTATACATATACATTTCACATATATGTATATATGTGGAATGTATATGTATAGAACACCATATATATGTTACACATAAAGAAGAACACAACAGTCAGTATGATGCAGTACAAACAGACACTTTACATTTCACAAACATATCAATTACATTCATAACCAAGTATTTTTGCCTTGATGCAAGACGGTGAGGTTTTGAAAATATCAAAAAGGTCTGTATACGTGTTGGCAGTGCGGTGAAAACGCGCCAACGGTGAATGATACAAATAGTTAGTGTTATGATTGTCACTGTGGAAAAGATGGTGGAGTCGAGTTGATTTAACAGGGACACGAAAATTTATAACACTTAACATTTGAGGGCAGTCTATGAGATTGTTCAGTTATTTAAAAAGTATAAGAATGTCATTAATAGTTCGCCGGGTAGAAAGAAGTGGTAGATTTAGACCAGACATTAATGTATTATAGCAGATATCAATTACAGGCTGTCTCAATTTGAATTGAACGTATCGAAGAAATTTTCGTTGTACTTTCTCCAAGCGGTGTAAGTTACAGGTATAAATCGGAGACCATACAGGAGATGCATATTCTAGGTGCGATCTCACAAGAGAGCAGTAGAGTAATTTAATTGACTCAATGTTTTGAAAAGTCCTTGTGTTACGCATTACAAAACCTAGAATTTGCATGGCCTTATTGGAAATTGTTTCACAGTGACGATCAAAGGTAAGTTTTCTGTCAAAAATAACACCAAGGTCTTTGATAAATGGTACTAATGCAATTTCATTATTGTTAATTGAATACGATATGGTTATTGGAGTCCGTGAACGGTAAAAACACATGTGGAAACACTTTTTTACGTTTAGGAATAATTTGTTTATTTCACACCAGCTAGCAAGTCTATCTATATTATGCTGAAGGATAAGTGCATCATTTAAACATTTTATAATCTTAAAAAGCTTTAGGTCATCTGCAAATAGAATGAATTTGACATTTTCGAAACATAAAGATAAATCATTTATAAACAATA
Source organism: Hesperophylax consimilis (assembly GCF_061612785.1). Classification (NCBI taxonomy): domain Eukaryota; kingdom Metazoa; phylum Arthropoda; class Insecta; order Trichoptera; family Limnephilidae; genus Hesperophylax; species Hesperophylax consimilis. Next base: position 5,929,226 of record NC_142846.1, read on the forward strand.
CGAAGAGAAGTGGGCCCAGATGAGAGCCTTGAGGAACTCCAGATGTTACTTTAAATTTATATGAGACTTTATTATTTAATTTTACCATCAGTTCGTGGTTACAGAGGTAACTATTCAACCATTTTAGGAATGATCCATGTATACCAAGGGCTTGCAGTTTCGCGAGAAGGATATTAATATTTACTTTATCAAAGGCTTTTGAAAAGTCAGTATATATTGAATCTACTTGTGCACGAGACGTGAAAGCTTCACAGATATAGTGTTCATACAATAGAAGATTGGTTGTGGTAGACCGACCGGTCACAAAACCATGCTGTTCTGGAGTAATAATATGCCTAAACTTAACAGCAATTTTATCTAAGACAATACTTTCAAACATTTTCGGGGTGGTAGACAGTATGCAAATTGGTCTATAATTTAAAACACAATTTTTATCACCTGATTTAAATACAGGTGTCAAGTGATTAAGTTTCCAAGGATCAGGATATATTCCAGTTTGAAGTGACAGATTGAATATGTGTTGAAGTGGAGCTGCTATAAACTGAGCGCATTCCTTTATGAATACCGGTGGAATTTTGTCAGAACCTGACCCCTTCTTACAATCTAGAGATCTGATCTTTGTATTAACATCATCCAGAGAAATGTGGCATGTTGATATGTCAGTTACATTGGTGTATTTAAATTCAGGTATAGTTACATTATCATTTTTCTGTTCATAAACACTTGAGAAATGATCAGCAAAGAGGTCAACTATTTCTTGATCACTGTCAGCATGTTTTCGCCCTGAATACATTGATCGAGGACAGCCGTTGTTGTCTTTAAGAGAATTCACATAATTCCAAAAATGTTTTGGATTTGACTTGATAGTCTGCTCTACATCTGTAATATAATCTGAATAGCATTTTTTAGATAGACTTTTACATTTATTTCGTAAAACAGAAAAAATTTTATAGCAGTCAGTGGAGTTATCGGATTTAAAGTTAATGTGGGCAATTTTTTTACATTGAATGAGTTTTTTTAGTTCAGTACTAACCCATTTTGGGTAACAGTCGTTACGTTTTACAATAGAAGTTGGTATGCAATTTTCAATAGTATCATAAAGGTTTGAGTTGAACACATTTGTTGCTTCTTCTACGTTTGTAGACATAAAAATGCGGGACCAATTGAGCGAAGAAAGATATAACCGCACTTGATTATAATCGGCTTTCTTGTAGTTTAGTTCGTGAACGGGAGGTTGGGGACTAAGGAGTTCAATGGGTGCCAAATAAATGGTCGCTTGTAAAGGGGGATGATGAGAGTCAATGGATACTATTGATTCACGCGATTCGCTGACATTACTATTATTTATGTTTGATATGACAAGGTCAAGAATTCTGTCATTTATATTTTTAACATGATTTAATTGTTTAAGGTTGAGAAAGTTGATGATATCAATGATTAATTGGGCTTTAGCAGAAATGGGATTTGAAGACTCGGTGGGTTGTACCCAGTTTACATTTGGGAGATTAAAATCCCCAAAAATTATTAATTTTGCATCAGGATATTTCAATTTCAAAGATTCAATTTCATCACAATGTTTACAATACACATCAGCACTAACTTGGGGGGGGATATACACACACACAATTATTATTTTTGTTGCTTTGAGTTTCACTAATATAGCTATTTGTTCAATGTTTTTATTTTTTAGTTTTAATAGTTTTGAATGGAACATCTTTCTGATCGATATTAAAACCCCGCCGCCAATAATATTTTCACGATCCAGCCGGTAAACATCGTAGTTGGTGAAGCCTAATTCAGGGGAAGATATATTTTCATGAAGCCAGGTTTCTGTTAGGCAGTACACATCGTTATTTATCGTTGGAATATTACACCTTAGGGTGTTGAGCTTGGTACGCAAACCTCTAACATTTTGGTAGTAAAATGTTAGTTTCGTGGGGAGTTTTTTGTATTTACAATAACAGGTTTATTGTTCTTATATTTGATTGTGAGACCTATTTCACCGTCTCGGGTTCTTTGGTCTAGGGTTAATCGTAAATTGGCGAGATAGTTTCTTTGGGCTGGAGTTTGGTCGGAATAAATTTTAATGCCAGGGTACTCTGTTATGCTATTTTTTTTTCGCAAAATATCAATGGCTTGGGTGGGATTGTCAAGCATCACTTTTAGAGGTCTGGGTTTGTCCGTTTTTTTTATCCCCAGACGAAAGGTTGTGATGTTGGCCTTGGTGATGGTTGAGTTTATGGCCGTTAGTGTATTTGATATTTTTGTCGTGTCATCTGTAATTTTGTCAATTTGAGAGCAGGCCAAGCTTTCAGGAAAGTTGAAAATAATAATGTTTTTCGAACGTTTTTTCCTCTCCTCGAGCTCGTCAGCAGCTTCGCACATTGTTAAATTTGGTAAATATGAAGATTCATGTTGTGAGGTTGATTCTATCAATTTTGAGGAGACCATGTGTTCATATGACTTAACCTGTCCCTCGAGGATTCCAACTTTGACACCAACATCCAGCATGGTGCCAGAGAGGTTGGAAAGTTTGTTGAGTAATTTAGTCATCTGATCTTTAGTTAGTTTAAGTGCCGGATCAGTAATATTACTATATAAAGCACTAATTTCCTCCTTAGCCTTGTTGATATATGATAGTGCATCAGTGGTACTCATCTTGCAATTGGATTTTGTATATTAATAATTTATATAAGATGCAGTGACAACCCTGTTCGTGCGTTGTCTATGGCGAGAAGTGGGTGGGCGTTTAACTTGTACTCTTCGAAACTTTGATTGTATTAAGTATTCTTCCTTCTAATCGGCTTTGTATGTGTGTGTCTAATGGAATCCAGTGACAGTTGAAATTTTAATTAATAATAAAGAATTACCGGTTAGGCAGCTGCAACTGTTGGTACACAATGTTAATTTTTGATTATGGTAAAGTACTAGTGGGTGAAAAACACTACTTTAAGCTCTTAATTTTAATATAATTATTAATTTGTGTGGAGCAAAAATTTACGTGTTGACTGTGACAATCATTTAAAACAATATTAGCGAGTCAAATGAATATTTAAACCAGAAAAAGATTTAGTCGCAGACTTGGTACAAATTTAAGATGTGTTTTGTGCTCATGAATTCTGTATTCATATTATTTTTTGAATAACTTCATGACTAAAACCTCAAATTGAAATATTAAATTATTTGAAACAATATTAGCGACTCAAATGAATATTTAAACCAGAAAAAGATTACTACCAGTCCTCTGATTGCTGATATATTCATGGATAACTTAGAAAATAAAATTTTATCTAGTACCTCACATCTTATTAAAAATGTCTTGTACTAGAAAAGATACGTTGATGATGTTTTGTGTATATGGACAGGGACTAAGCGTCAACTGAATTCCTTCCTCAAACTTATAAACTCTTTTCATAATAAGATTAAATTCACATTAGAAATAGGCATAAATTCAACCTTAAATTTTTTAGACCTTACCTTATCGATCGTTAATAACAGAATTAATTTTAACATTTTTCGTAAACCCTCCTATAGTGACGTTGTCATACACAGCACCTCCAATCACCCTATTTCACATAAGCACTCCGCATTCCATTCAATGGTCCATCGTTTAGTCACAATTCCAATGTCCGATAGTAATTTTGATAGTGAACTAAAACTAATTAAAAACATAGCAGTAAATAATGGCTATGAATCAAATTTTATAGATTTAATCTTAAATAAAAAGCTAAAACAAATAGCCATTAATCGCTTCCTCTTTACTAGTCCTTGTCCTCAAATCAATGATAATAATATTAATTATCAATGGCGGCGAATTTTATTTATTAATCACTTTCTACCTTAAGTGTAAAAAACCTTCCTTCTGAAGTCAAACCGGCCTTTTATACTAATAACAATATAGGTAAATTTCTAATTAATTCTAAAGATAAGGACGATAAATTAAGTCATTCGGGGATTTATAAATTAAATTGCAATAATTGTTCGGCTTTCTATATCGGTAAGACATCACGTAATGTTAATATTAGGATAAAGGAGCATCTTCGTTGCCTCAATAATAACGGGTTTTCCGAATTCGCAAATCATTTGATCGATAAAGATCATACATTCTGTCATAGCACCGGTGCTAACATCTTACATAAAAACGGGCATGGTAACAGACTAAACAACTTAGAGGCACTAGAAATTAAAAAAGCTGTAAAAACCAAAAGTCAGATACTTAATAATCAATTAGACATATCAAGTAGTCCAATATTAGGTCTGTTTCCAATAAACCCATAAAAAAATCCCAGTTCTCCTTACCTCCTTACCACCATGCCAGTTGATGCTTTGTTTCTCCCGATTTATTGATATAACCCATTAGTCTACATAATTATCTAGCGGTTTTTTCATTACTTGTGCACTTATGTTAATGTATTTTATGACCGTCTTTGTGTTGCTTATATTTGTATCATGTTGTCTCCCTCTATATTTTGTTATATATATACACACATTATGTACTTCTTGTTTAGTATTAATTTGTACCCTGATGATGCTTAAGTAAAGCGAAACCGGTCGGTTCTTAAATTAATAAATATCGTGGTTTTAAAACAAAAAAGTATTTTATTTTATTAGAAAAAGATTCTGTCGCAGACTTGGTACACATTTAAGATGTGTTTTGTGCTCATGTTATTTTGTGCTCATGCTTCATATTATTTTGTGAATAACTTTATGACTAAAACCTCAAATTGAAATATTTAATTATTTGACACAATATTAGCGACTCAAATGAATATTTAAACCAGAAAAGATTCTGTCGCAGACTTGGTACACATTTAAGATGTGTTTTGTGCTTATAAGTTTATTTGTGTATATTTATTGAAATATTATTATTTATTGAATCTTTTTCTGGTTTAAATATTCATTTGAGTCGCTAATATTGTGTCAAATAATTAAATATTTCAATTTGAGGTTTTAGTCATAAAGTTATTCACAAAATAATATGAAGCATGAGCACAAAATAACATGAGCACAAAACACATCTTAAATGTGTACCAAGTCTGCGACAGAATTTTTTTCTGGTTTAAATATTCATTTGAGTCGCTAATATTGTTTCAAATAATTTAATATTTCAATTTGAGGTTTTAGTCATGTAAATAATACAGAATTCATGAGCACAAAACACATCTTAAATTTGTACCAAGTCTGCGACTAAATCTTTTTCTGGTTTAAATATTCATTTGACTCGCTAATATTGTTTTAAATGATTAAATATTTCAATTTGAGGATTTAGTCATGGACTTATTCAAAAAATAATATGAATACAGAATTCATGAGCACACAACACATCTTAAATGTGTACAAAAAACTATAAATATTCTTACGCAGGGGAGCATTGTGTTTCCGTGTAACAACTGAATTACTGCCGCTGGGTCCCACAGAAACAGGAACACTGATGTCTGAAAACAAAATGATCTTAGTCGTCAAAGGAAAGGAAGAAAAGATCTGCATATTGGATAACAAATAACATAGAACAGATGTTTACCTTTGTAATCTTCCATGATCTTTTTGGCAGCAGGAACACACCGCTGGTACCCGGTAAGAGGTTATCAAGCTCTGAAATAAACATATTTATCGGGTTAACCCTTAATTTGGCAACGAAGAAAAAGTTAAAAATACCGATATTTTTGTTAATATTTATTTAGTTGTGAGTAAAAATATGCAAAAAAAAATAATAAAAAAAATAACTTATGCTTACTTTCGCGAAAAAACCATGTCCGTCACATCGGACATTGCCAAATATGTGAAAACTGACTTTTTTTTTTTTTTTTTTTTTTTTAATTGTACAACAGAACATTCGTTCCAGTTACAGTACAATTTTACAAACAGTATAATTTTACATCATATCAGCATTTGGGTAAGTGACTCTTCAATAATTGTTTTAGGTCGTTTAAAGTCGTAGGTGGTAGTGTAAGGTCGTAAAACAGTCATTTACATCCAAATTCTTTGCTAGTTCGTTCAACAGCACCACTCCCCTCGTCATGCTATGCTTTGCCAGGACGTCGGTTTTGCCTTTTGGTACTCTAAATAAGTCATGGTATCGACTTCGGCTGTAGTGGTCTGGTACATATAAATCATAGCATCCCAAGAGGAATGGGCTATCAATAAAATTGTTCCAAATTTTGAAAGATATAGTGGCTAGGCTTGCTTTCCGCCTAGTTTCCAGACTCACAGAATTGGTTTCCTCAAGTAAGTCGATATGGTGCATGAATCTGGGATAGGTTCCATGCGTCCGCATATAGACATACCTGAGGAATTTCTTCTGGATTTGCTCTATCATTTCAATGTACTTCTGGTGATACGGTGCCCAAACATCGCTCGCATACTCCAGCTTGCTTCTCAGTATGCCATCGAACAATGCTATGACTTACCAATTTAACTGTCCGGTCTGGCGGACATTATCAAATTAGGGCAAAATAATAAATAAAATTATTTCAAAATTTTATTAAGAATAAAATCACTTATAATTAAAACAAACTACATAAAAGATAATCTTATTTGGTATGGAAATCTAAAAAACAATTTCTTGCATTTTTTCCAGTCACAAAGCAAAGTCGTGTCTGACATTTTATGCAGTACACCACAGTTTTTTTTGGCAGTACCTGCAGCTCCCTTCCTCCATGGTCTGCGGGAAATGACCTACATTGTCATATTTTACTGGACTGGAAGGGCGTGCCACATGGGGTTTGTTGACTTTTGGGACTCCGATTTTGCTCCGATTGGCACAACGATTTTCAGAGATAAGATTCTCTTATACAGCATATCTAAAAGCTTTCAGTGCCATCTTCTTTTTACGATTGCCTTCATTCGCCTATCTGTGAACCAACCAAGCATTGTTTAGACAAATGTCCAGCAACTGCCCAAAAATGCCCATGTACCAGCGTCGTGTTTTGAATGGCGTTTTGTACAGTGATATCAACATATCGGCAAGGTCGATCCGCCCATATGTCTGTTATACTGTCGCACAATTTGTGGACACTGTACATCTACTTTCTTCTTCTCGTCCTTCGAATATTACAGGATCTTCTCCACAGGATCACTAGCGACAAAAGAACTTATAAATGTCACAACCTTATTGTCATTCCAACGTACCACTGCCAAACGATTCTTGCCCAAAGCGAAAATACCATATCTTTCTCGTAGAATATAAAATAATTCTGGAGACGAAAAGAAATTATCGCAATGGATAATTTCTGGCTTCCGTTGGATACTCTGACCAGGGTTGCCAATGCTTATGTTCTAAAATACCCGCACCGAATGTTCAAAATCCCCGAATCGGGGAATGCAAAATGTCAAATTCCCCGCAAATTCCCCACAAGTTCCTTTAAAATTTCGCCTTCAAAATAATACAATATTTAATGGAAATTAGCATTTTTTTATTGATTTATTTTATTTTATTTGGCCATTGACATGATTAACACATATTATTACATACATAAGAATGTAAGATTAAAAAAAATAGGTGACAACCTATTAAATCAACTTATATATTAAAAAAAATTCAATAAATTGTATAGCTAGTAGAAAAAAAGGCAATATAATCATACAGTGTGACAAGTACGAGTAATTTAAACGAGACAAAAAATATTTATTTAAAAAAAATGATAAAATGGTAGTTTAGTGTTAAAACATAATTTTAAACAATTTTTAAAACATTATTTTGTTAATTTATATTGAAGGAAATCATTTAAAACAATGAAGTTAAATTATTTAGTAAGCAATTTACATTATTATAAGACTATTAATTAACTACATATTTAAAGGATTTTTAACAAGGTAAGCATTTATACAGTGATGTAAAATAATTATCTACTTTTAATCATTAATCACTGAATCATGCCATATATTTTTCGTTAACATTTTATTTGAAGGATTGAACTTCAAACTTCCTCCTTCTTTTTTAATACCTTCCCGGGTTGTCATCAATGCTACCACCGTATCTGTTTGTAGGCGATTTCTGTTTTCCGTTTTTAAATTTTTCAGTACACTGAATTTTCTCTCAACGGAAGCGTTTGAAAATGGTAATACAAGTAATAAACTTATTACAATTTTTAAATTTGGGAACAAGTATCTTTCTGTATTGGTTTTTAGGCGAAACACTTTAGCCCAGTAACTTTCAGCATCGTCGTCTGCATTTAGACCATGTAGGGAGAAATCCAGAATAGCGTGAGCCCGCCACTCATCATTCAGATTTTCTGCTATAACAAAATTATTGAGAAACGGAAATCGTTGAAGTACAGGCAGCAATGAATTTATTTGAAATTGTTGAGCTTCAAATGGAATCACTATAGATATAAATGAAAATAAAGAATCGCTAAAATCGAATCGCTTGACAATGTCCATTGTCAATTCAATATAAAAAGCTTGGCATGTTTTGTAGAAATCTTGAATCGCTGAACGGGGTACATTATTATCATTTTTCAAGTTTTCCATGCTTTCTGTAGCATTTATTCCAACATATATCTGATATAAATCTACGAAATGTGCAGTGTTATTGAAGTCTCCCTTTAGAATATCGTCACATGATCTGACGTAATTGATCTTTAGGAAATTGGATGAAAGCGTTCTTAAAAGCTTTTCTACCTCGGGTTTAAGGGTTTGAAGTAGTGGTTTTTCTGACTGTAATAAAATTTGTTACAAGTGAAAGAACATACGACATGAATTCTAAATACACAATTGTAAATTGGTTGGTCATTGTGATGAGCATTTCTTCCGTAGTCTTTGATGGATCCGAAAAGACTGATTCGGTTAGGTAGGCTTTCAGTGGAATGTATTGTTCTATTACACGATCCACACGAGCCATCAATGACAGCCATCGAGTTTGAGCTGGTGCGAGAATTTTATGTATTTCCACTTGAGAGAACTCTTGAAACTCTTTGAACTTCTTTTGCCTCTGTGAGCTTCTGCTGAAGTGAGCTCCAATAGAACGTAAGAAATCTTCGACGTTTCTTGGCAATTTGAGGCAAGCTTTGGAAGATGACAGGATTATCATGTGACATGAGCATTTTATTACGGAAATATGGGGTAAATCTTTTCTGAGAAGCGCAAATACAGCGCAGTGTTCACCTGCCATCACGTTTGTTGTATCTGAACTAAATCCAACAATGTTCTCCATTGGAATATTTTTCTTGAGCAACATTTCTTTTAAACACTCATATAGTCCAGTAGCTGTTCCCGAGGTTACTTCAATCATATCCAAAAATAATGTTTCTACCTTGTTGATTTCGTGATCGTACATAATAGCAGTAAAACAACATTGTTTTACAGAACTCTGGTCTGTAGTTTCATCCATTATGAGTGAAAAAAAGTTTCCTTTGGTACGTAATTTATCACAGATTTTTTCCATAAATGAAGTTCCTAAGACATTTTTTAAAACAGCTGTAGTTTTGGTTCGGTACAAGTTGAGATTTTTAGCTATAGTGGAATCGGGAGAAATGTTTGTGCAGAGGGGACCCAATGTATCCATAAATGATAATGGTATATTGTGTTCAGCTAGAGCACCGGCTAATTTTAATTCAGCTATTCTTCTCTAAACCGTGAGGAAATATAAAAGTTGACATTTTTTGAACATTCTGTATCTCAGCACATTTTCTCGTGTGACGGTCTGATTTTATATGGCGAATTAGGTCACTTTTGTGTGCAATGATTGACACGGAACAAATAGAACACGATGCTAATTCATTTCCGTCTTTAAAATTGGGATCTTTTCCTATCCAACTTTTAAAATCCGGTTCTTTTAGCCACAGATTGTTAAATTTGTTGAGACGTTTTACCTTCTTTATTTTCTCTGACTCTTCAGATGGACCTGTAGAAGAACAGGGAGTGGAAGCTGCGGATTCCAATTCATCATTTTTGGATTTTCTCTTTCGTTCACCCTTAAAAAATAGAAAATTGTTAGAAAATTTTTGCGAGAGAAAACGAAATTATATTACAATCTCACTTACATACCTACAATATCGTTAAACACGTAATAAATATAACGTACCTGCAAACTGCCTTGCTCCTTTGTAACTGCACACTTTTTTAACCATTTATCCATTTTAAAAAAGACTTAAAAAACTCCGTTATTACTTATTATAAAATAAAACTTTCCAACAACAAGTCATCAATTCATCAAAATAAGAAGATGTACGTAAGAAAATAATCCTTCCACCATAGAAGTTATGACTAAAAAAATTCATATGTCTTCAAGTTTGGGTCCCGAACTTCAGGAATACCCCGACATTATCATTTAAAAATAAATGCTACAGTGCTGCCATAAAATAAAACTACGAAATCTTTCACCGAATGTACTTAATGTAATATGAATGGATAAATTCATCAAGAAATGCCCAGAATCCCCGCATTTTCACCGCAAAAAGTTATTCCCCGCAAAATACCCAATTCTTGAAAAAGCTGAAAAATTCCCCGCAGTTTGGGGAATTACCCACAAATCGGCAACGCTGACTCTGACACAAAGCAATTACTACTTGAGCGCCAAAACCAAGAGATACTTCTTCTTCGGAAAAAGTATGGTTACGGAAGGTATCTTCACCACCATAAAGTATAAAGTCGTAGATGATACCCGAGACCCCAGCCCTTACATAATTTTTGAAACCCCATTTGCTTGGCTTATCCTTCATATATTGTTTTCGTTTTCCTGCTTTTGTTCCTTTGTAGGGTATCATCATTTCATCCATACTATATTATGTTTCAGTTCCCTGCTGTCTCAAACAATTCTGCCTTACTTTTTCCAGAATAGGTCTAATTTTATAATACCGGTCTCCATCTTCCAGGTTGTTATTTGCGAAATGCAACCAACGCCGTATTTGCTGATAACGCTTCAGATGTCAGAAACTTTGGCATATTTGAAGTTTTGCGACCAATAATCGAGGTATGAAGGCATCCCGACTATACCCATACTTAGATGAATTGCCTGAAAATCTTTCAACTCATCCCCAGTCAATAGTATTGACTTGCCCAACTCTTGAACTGAATAAAAATTAGTTTGGTCAACGATGTCTGTTTATACTGACAGAAAAAACTTCTATATGTTCTTCCTTAGAAAAGAACATATGGAAATAAGTCAAGGGGGATGAGGTAGCGTCCGGTAAATCGACAAAATCGCTTTCTGCATTATCTTCAATTGTCGCTCTGTGGCGAAACGATGCCATTTTCCATTTGTAAGCCAGCTGAAACTTCTTTGGTTTTTTGGCTCTCTCTGCCGCTGGTGTTTTTGGAACCTGTTTTGATCTTATAATCCGTTTCCGTGACCTAACAGGATTTCCTGGTGTGATAGGTGTAGATGTAAGTGAAGGGTTGCAGATAATGACGGTAAGTTTTCGTAATTAGATTCTTGAAGGTCTTGGAGAATAGGAGTAAGAGGCATTGAATCAGGTAAGTCAGATGTTGCAATAATTTCAGGTTGTTCGTCTTCAGAAATACTAATATTCAAATTTTCAAGCGAAGTTGGAATAGATGGAGCAGGAGAGAAATAGTTGCTGTTAGTAGAAGAACATTCATCATGCATTTCAGATTCAGAGTCTGATTTTCCACTTGCATCTGAAGGAGCATGTTCGTTAGGAACTAAGCCTAATATTTCTGACGCTAAGGCTACTATTCTTGATGCGCGTGTGTGCTGTTGACAAGCGGAAAACAAAAACAAAATTAGAAATCACCCATAACCGCAAATTAATAGAACTTTGGTGATGTCCGTCCCACCGGACAAAGTCATTTAGGACGACATTTGTAGGTCTTTGGCAATGTACGCTGGGACGGACAAAGAGGTTAAGAAGCAAAACAAATAATAGAACACACGTGAAACGTTAGGGATTATAAGTAAACATAATCACACATATATATTCTAACACCCAATGCAAAATACTTTTACTATTGTTACACAAAACATTAAAATATCAATATTTTTACCTTGCTAAAAGCAGATGACCGCCTCTTCGCCGACATTTTGTCTTCGAGTGACAGATACAGTGTTGCCACTCTAAGAATTTATTTTTCACAGTCTTGTTTATGGATCAAAAATAATTGCCAGCAAAAAATATATTTAAAAACCATTTACAAAACTCACAGGATTTTTTAGAAAGTTATGTCCGTCCCAGCGGTCAAAATCAAATTAAGGGTTAACCAAAGTTCGTGAACTAAACATATCATATTGCAAGTAATTATGGTATTTTATGACATCACACTGTCCTGGTGGAACACGGATGGGGTCTAAAAGAAAATTCAATTCTTAGGTGAAATTAAGTTACACATTACATGGAACACTGAAGACAAACGAAGGGATATTCACACCTGTATTTTCGTCATAACGGGTCCGATACTGTCTTAAATCTGCATAACTACCAATGCCGGGTAGATTAAAAGTCAGCAGTGCGCATCTTCGAAGGGATCCATTGGCATTTTTGTTTCTTTTGTACTTTTGTAACTTCCGTAATTTGGGTATTTATGACGAGTGGTCTGTCTGTCTGCACAGCCCTTCACACAACACAGCTTCATATTTTAGACATTTTCACACAACAACATGAATTCATGAATTCACGAAAGCAAACAACATAAATAAACCACTCACGCAAACAATCTGAATCTGTCAGAAGGACGCAACTATGATGCAACAATGGCGTAACATCGTTTCCGGGGGAAATGGAGCGTAGCCTCTCTCTCTGTTACACGGGAGAGAGTGAGAGACCAAACCACGACGGCTTCTCATTGGATAGTTTGAAACAGACGTCATCAAAAAACCAAAAAAGTATCGGATTTATACCCTCCTGTACTGTAACTGACCATTTCGTTCACGTTGTCGCTTATCTAAGAGGAAAATAAAACATTCTCGAACATTCCAGTTGCTACAGAAACAAATATTAAAAAAATAAAAGAAAATCCAAGAAGCTTGTTTGGAAACTTCTAGAATAACTTTCGAGTCAAGTAGTGGCGTACCACTACAGGTATACTGTCCAAACAACTATTCTTTATAATATTTTTTACTGTACCCTCTTCGTGGAAAATCACATCTTCTCCAAGCTTAAACATTCTAATTAAAGCGCATTCATGTTTATATTTACTGCCAGTATAGTATATTAAAGTATTAGTGGATAAACAGGTCTTTAAAACACGCGCGATTTTTCGAGCACGACGGCGTAGCCGAGTGCTCGAAATAAAGCAAGTGTTTTAAAGACCAGTTATCCACGAATACTTTACGCTATTTTTTTTTATTGGTACACTTTGAAAACATAAATATTGATATTATTATTAAAAATTTTGAAATAAGAACTATTAATGAATTCGTGATGTGACATCACAATATCTTGTTGTCATGGAAATGAAAAACACAATTGACATTTAGACTTCACATTTTGTTGATTTGTTGATGTTGCCATGGTAACTTTAAAAAACGCGCGTTCCATAAAGTGCGATTTGAACACGCTAGAGCGTACTTTAAATGAGTAAAAAGGGGCACCAATAACAAAAAGCATGTTTTCTATGTTTGTAATTGATTAGATATAGCCTAGGTCCTAAGAAGTCATATTTTTACAGTGCCTTTGAGGTGATATTTTACGAAAACGGCGCTATACAAGTTATCCAATTTTTATTATTAAATACTAGAGCGCTCGTTCAGGAAATTATCATTTTGCCTCACTCTGAAAATAAATGATATTATGTTGTAACTTATTAAACTTTAAAAAATAATGAAATCTTTCAAAAAATAAACAAAACAAATCCACATTTCATATGTAGAATTATCATTTTATTAATAATAATATACAAATAAACTATTTTTGTTTTGATTTAAGGTTGTTACCTACATTATCGCTTGTGTAAATTCACACAATCAGGGCCAAGTTAGGTAATTTCAAAGCAATTTTGAAATAATAATTATAAATAATATTTGGTTCATTGAATAACTTCACGCACCGAAAACAGAAATTAATATATCTTAAGATTATAATATTTTTTGACACTTCTTGCACAATACATAAGTAAGGTATATAGTAAATATTTAGACATAAAAGTATGTTACAGATGAAATATAATAATGTTAGCCAAACAAAATGTTAGAATTTTCTGATTTAAATTTTATTAATGGAATAAGTGAAAATATCAAAGGAACTTAAAATTCTAAGCATATTTAGCCTGTACTGGAGAATAAAATTGATAAAATAGTTTGATTTAGATGAATAAACAAAGAACAACTCAGGAAGTCTCGGTCACGATTTGGTACTTGGAACCTTATGAACGCAGTAAATTCAGGTGCATCCATTAAGCAATTAACTAACATGTATAAAAGTACCAAACATACCGCTAATTTTTCTTCTATACGATGAGTCAGCTAAATTAGGTAATTTCATTTAATTAACATATTTAATTTGGTCAATGGGTGTAAAGTATGGAATCGAAATAGTGCAATTGTATTCTAAATTAGGTTTTACCAAGGCAGTGAAGAGAATTTTTAAATATAGTACTACTTAAAATCTTTTAAAGTTCTTAAAATAAATCCCGAAAATTTTATAGCCTTATTTGTTGCTTCATTAATGTGTGGGAAAAATGTAAAATTTTCATCCATTAAGATTTTTGATATGAGATATATTTTTAAGAGTAATAATGTTGAAACCATAGGTCAATTTACCTTACTTGACTTATTGAATTAACATCTATAGAATTTTTTTATATGAAATCAATTACATCGGCCGGTTGGGAAGTCGAAAGGTTTTGCTGATAAAATTCCAAAATTAGATTTAATTTAATCGTTGTATAGATTACATTCAGTGCTTTACACTGACATTTTTAAAAGATCCATTCATCATTATACGTAGACATGAAATCATGTTCTCTTAAAAATACAAACTTTAACTGTAATATTTAAATACAAACTTAAAAATTAAAATACAAACTTTAACTGTATCAACATTGTAATACTAAAAAAAACTAACTAACTAACTAACCATCACGCCGTTTCCCGCAGGGGTAGGCAGAGAGGACGGACCGCCAAACAACTCGGTCTTGGCACACACTTCTTGCCTCATTCACATTCATAGATCGTCTCATACATACTCTTCTATTATTCTGACTCTTGACATGGCCCGACTCGAGTATCTGAATCATTTGATCGTGCCATGTCCTCCTTGGGCGTCCCCGACTTCTGCAACCATTCGCATGAATAAATAAATAACATTGTAGTAATATATTTTGTAAAATTAAATTTTATTTAAACTACCCAGCGATGTAGATAGTGCCATATTCAATAAAATTCAACAAGTTGTTCAAAAGTTATTTAAAGTTCAAATTTGCATATTGAACATAAGATTACTTGCACCAGAAAAACAAAAAGACTCGTGATAATTCCCCCCATCCAGATAACAAAAACAATACGCACATCCTCAAGGTTTAGTGGCATCGCCGCATTGGACCTCTCGTCAGCGGCTGAAATGGTTAACCTCTTTATAAGCAGGAGATTATTCCTCATTACAATCCATTGGTTCCTTAAACCATTCTCAGCACACCTAAGAATCAAATCATTAACTATATTCACATAAGGAGACCCATAGGCCATTCCAAGAACCATGTAGCAAGGAACTGGACAATGAGAACTCGTGTGGTATAGTGTTCTTCCCCGATAAAACAAATGAGACAGAGTTTCAATCAATTTAGAATCATCCCGTTTCATAACGAAGGCATACCTCCCTTTTCCTTTCTTCTTTACAATCTCGTTCACGATTTCAGATTTATTCCAAGCCTTTAAGCTTCTGCGAATCAAATCGGGAATTTCAGTGACTTCAGCAAACTTATCTATATAGGCGTCGTCAACTATGATGTCGTATCCCACCTTTGCCGCATCAAAAATTGAATCGACCTCTTCGTCGTAAATGGTGGTTATAAAAGAGCTCGTAAACCTTGCCTGAAATATAAAAAAACATGATATAGGTGAAAATTTGGGGTCGAAGTAAATTATACTGAGAATAAGCCGATACAATCAAAAATGGCATACGTTCAAATGCTATCTGCTAACGGTTCAATGTAATAACAACAAGACAGAAAGGGATGCCGCGTCAGCAGAGATAAGTTAATAACTGCTAAGCATCGAACCCCTGATTCGCCAGGTGAAGAGGCTGGGCTTGGCCCTTAAAATTCCAGCGGAAAAATTACCGAACAAAAATTTATCATTTCCAATCGTCTAGTTTATAGTTGTTCGCTGCCGAAAAAGCTGCTAATACTGACGTGAAAATATTCAATATACATTGCACTGATTAAAGACCAAAATTTACAAAAATCTATGGTGAAGGTAGACTTGGTCTGCAATAAACCAAGTCCACATAAGTAATAAGAGATCGGGACTTCTATAGAAGCCTTGTCACGTTTTACGATTGGTCTCTGATACAACAAGTAAAAAATAATAGCACCTTCCTATGATTATGGTGAATAATAATTTGTACCTCAATCACCGCCCCCATCACAACACAGTAAATCATAGCTCCTGCTTGAAAAATTCTCCAACTTGGGCCAGATCTTTTAAAGTTCATAGGCTGTCTGAGCATACAAGCCACGATCTCCATTACGCTCTTTGAGAATGGCTTCAATTTCAAATTGTACACTCTCGGGACAACAATGTACTCGACTCTCTGAAGAGCAAATGATGCGAATATCATAGTAAAGAACGTTATACAAAGCCAATACAAGATTTCATTGTTGATAAAACCTCCAAAGCTACTTAGCTGCAAGCTTCGCTCAGCTCTCGGGGCAAGTATGCAAAGATCATTCCGTTGAAGTGGATAACTGCTTTCTAGGTAGTTGTGGAAATTGTTCCCAAGTATTCTTGAGGTGAATCCAATTTCCAGAAGTCCAAGCGCGAACTGTTTCACATTTCCAGTTATGGAACCATTAGGCAAAACTCGTCCCAATTTCTGATTACCTCCTATATTTATGTGATCATAGCTTGCATTTAAATAATCCTGTATAATTTTTGAGAAAATGCCGTCAATCACTTCAACAGAGCCATTGCCACCAGATACCCTTTTTAAAACTGATGTAACCAAATCTTTTTGTAAATCTATTTTTAGCTTATAACCATGCAGCTGACTGACTTTAGCTTGCTGCAAACCAAGTTCTTCGTTATCTGTTATATTCTGGCAAAAGTTGTTAAGGAATGGATTGTAAGTGAAGATTTCCATGTTCTTTGTCCAGAACACGACATATGCGTGAAGGAATTTGCTATCCCAGAGAAACATGAACATTTCTTTGAGGGTTGGCTGAACGTTTTCAACACGTCTCACTACATTTTTAATGACAAATACAACTGTGGACCTACGCTTCCAAAAAATATTCTGAAGTAGCATTGGTACAATATTCTTTATTCCATCTACTGCCAAGTCGTTCAAAATAACAAGCTGAGATAGAACGTGTGGATATTTGATGTACTTAGCACTAGTTGCGTACGTTTCTCTTCCCCAATAACTACGAGGAAAATATATTGTTTGACTGCTGAATGCGGCCAACAAATCATTGTCAAAATCACTAGGCTCAAGTGAATTTACAATCCAGTTCTTGAAAGTGCTCAATTGCAGGACACGACCGATAAATTTTGCGTACTGTAGGAACATTTGGTTGTTATTCATGACAATATTATCAATCGACTTCTCCAAAATACTTTCCATCGTTACACATCTTAGGGAGATGACAACTATTAACGCGTAGTTCTTCCATCGCAACATTATGTCTCAGATGGTAAAAATTGTACGAGCAATCCGAAGTGTTTTGCTGTGTTACTTCCCTCTCGAACTGTTATATCTAATTGCATTGAATTTATAATAAATCGAACCTGAAAAACTGAAAAGTGGTGTTGACTCCTTTTTTCAATGATAAAGTGCTAATTCTCTCTGAATTTGTCACTTACTGTGTTCAGTTGTCAAATTAATGTTAATTCGTAAATGTAACTTATTATTTGACTACCATCATCGTTATTCCTCTATATTTTGTTTTGAAACTAATTTATTTTCTATTTTAGATGTCGTTCGTTTTCAAACATAACTTTCAACGATGTGTGTCTGAATGCCGACCAGACACAAGAGTCCAATTATCTTTATTAAAATGTGGAATAGCAAACTAGTTAAATATCACTTTGTTTACCAACCGTCGATGTCCTCGTAGTTTCAACCATGATTTAATAAAGGTGTCTAGTTCCATTCCAGTTAATACAATTTAACTAGATTTTCAAGTTGGTAAGTTATAAAAAAAATAAAACTTTTTCCATATTTATTATATGTACAATAATAATTTATTTATTTATTGGACAATTTGTATAGTGCCGCTTTTGTTAGATATCACCTCAGGGGCGCTTTACAGTTGATGCAGGTATTACAAATCGTTCGGTGAGTTCATCATATCTATTCTCTAGTAATAATAATAATGATGATGACCTACACAGCGCCGCCCCTATGCAAAATCACCTCATCTCTCCCAGTCTCTTTTAGTCTCTTCTAGTCACTTCTTATCTATTCATGCCGCTTACTGCATTTTCTCGACCCTTTTAGGTTCGTCTTGTCTCTTCTTGTTTCTTTTAGTCCCTTCTAGTTTAACCTTGGATTTTCTCGCTTCCTCTCGAATCTTGTAATTTCTCGCCCCTTTTTGGCTAGTTTTGTCTCTTCCTGACCCTTCTTGTATCTTCTTACTTCTTATTACCCTTCTAGTCTATTCCTATTTCTTCTAGCTGACTTCTTACCCTAGCCTATTTTGCGTCTTCCTGGCTCTAATACCCAAATAAAATAAAAATCGTGTCTTGTCTTATTTTTTAACGGAGCAAAATATCTCATTATTACACAGTTCTCTTAGCTCATGATAAAAATTTTAAATATAAAAAAAAATCTCTTCTAAATTTCCAACCTAAGGTCGAATTACACCTGCCGATTGCTCGGCCGAGTCACTCGCTTTGTGACAAAGCGAGTGACTCGGCCGAGCAACTTAATGGATAATGATATTGAGGATGACAGCTATTTACAAGTCTTCTTCATAAATCGTTTTTTGTTCATTTTTATGGTCAATTAACTCTCATTTTCGTATAATTTTATTTGTATATTAACCACTTATTGTTTTAACTTTCGTCAGTCAAATAATTGTATAATAATGTCGTAAACTGTTCATTCATTTTATGTCAAAATTTAGGCATATGCCATGGCATGGAATATTGATATTGAATTTTGCCGTCTAGATTTAGTAAAATATTCATGAAAGTATTGGTTTTTTATAACATAAATATCAAAATAATAAACTTTTCAAAAATGTGCCATACGTTCAAATTTGCAGTTCTTGTTTTTTTTCTTGGAATTAAAGCAACTTCAATTTTTTTTTTAATTAAAGTTTTCCTTACAAATTTCTCCAATTATAACATAATAAAATCTTTATTTAAAAAAAATATTGGCTGAGAGTGGCAAAGAATTTTTTTAACTCTACCGTTTCGAATTTTGTCTGTCTGTAATTTTTTATATGTTTAGTTTTGAAGACAATGGCTGTTTTAATTGTTACGTAAAGATTTTTTTTTAATTTCTTATTCACATTTTTTCAACAGTACCTTCGTGCCCGAAGAAAGATTGAAACACGACTTGTGGTTGAGATTAGTAACGTTTCTTTGGACAAATTGTATAATTTCTTATGTGATTTTTTACATAAAATATATGGTTCATAATTAACTAAGTAGGGAGGTTGTACTGGACGTGAATCCGCACAATACTGTAGATTTAGGGCGCCGGGTCCAAACCGTGTCTTCAGCCGATGAGAATGCTCATTTACGGTCTATAGTGATGACAGTAGGTTAGTTTTAGATGATTATTGTAGTCTGCCTCCCGTACCCGATGCTCGGTGAATGGTAAGCACTGGGATGCTTCGTCTCTGCTCGCTCCTGGCATTTTGCGGTTTGCCTAACAGGGCCGGCTGATCTTGAAGAGGTGAACCAGAAGATTTGAAGAAAATAATATTTTTTAGCCAAACAAAATGCTTCAAATTTCCGATTTAATTTTATTGATGGGATTAATTAAATTATGAAGGAAACTAAAAAAAATTCCAACCATATATAGCCTGTACTGGGGAATTAATAAAATAGCTTGCTTTATATGAATAAACAAAGAACAACTCAGGAAGTCTCGTATCATGATTTGGTACTCGGAACGTTATTAACTTTGTTAAGTCAGGTGCATCAATTAAGCCATTAACTAATTTGTATACCAAAAATACCGCTTATGGTTCTTCTGTACTGTGGGTAGGTTAAATTAAGTAATTTCATTAACATATTTAATTTGGTCAATGGGTATGGATAGATTGAATTTGATGAACCTTAAAAATTATGGTGTATATAATATATATATTACATATTATGTAAGTATGGGGTCTAAATAGTGTAAATGTATTCTAAATTAATTCTTACCAAGGCAGTGAAGAGAAATTTTTAAAATAGAACGACGTTAAATCTTTTAAAACTAAAACTAAAAATCTAAAACTTAAAATACATCCTAAAAACGTTATAGCCTTATTTATTACTTCATTAATATTTTTTTTTTATAGTGAATACCTCACAAGAGTCCCAACTGCTCCCGTCTGGAGCCAGTGAGACTATGGCATCCCCAATTGGGGGATGTTCTGAGGCTGAAGGTAAGTGGGGAAGGGAAAGAGGAAGGTGGGGAAGTACCTGGCTATTCAGATCTAGTCACTAAACACGGCTAAAGCCATTTGGAGCAACGTTTCAATTCTGAATGGTGGTCTTACACCAGGGCGATACTGGTAGTATCTTCCACTCTGGAACGTGCCGCAAATATATTATATATTATTTTAATTAATTAATTGTGAAATAACACAAATTAATCACATCAAATTTATTTGCGCACGCCGGGTTCGAACCCGCGACCTTCGGAATGGCAGTCCAATGCGTTACCACTGGACTATGCCGGTCGTGGGACAAATGTAAAATTTTTGTCCATTGAGATCTTTGATATGAGGTATATTTTTAAGAGTAATAATGTCGAAACCATAGGTCAATTTTCCTTATTTAACTTATTGAATTAACATCTATAGAATTTATGTTTTTGGATATGAAATCAATTACATCGGCCGGTAGGGAAGTCGAAAGGTCTTCCTTATAAAATTCAATTTAATTCAATCGTTGTAGGTATAGATCACACATCTAGGGATTTTGCATTCAATGCTTTACACTGAACATTGATTTTCATGTTCATGTTCTCTACGAAATTAAAATACAAACTTAAACTGTATCAACATTGCAATAATATATTTGGTAAAATCAAATTTTATTGAAACTAGCCAGTGATAGATAGTACCATATTCAATAAAATTCAACAAGTTGTTCAAACGTTATTTATAATTCAAATTTGCATATTGAACATAAGATTACTTGCACCAGAAAAATAAAAAGACTCGTGATGATTCCCCCGATCCAGATAATAAAAACAATACGCACATCTTCAAGGTTTAGGGGCTTCGCCGCATTGGACCTCTCGTCAGCGGCTGAAATGGTTAACCCCTTTATAAGCAGAAGATAATTCCTCATTTCAATCCATTGGTCCCTTAAACCATTCTCAGCACACCTCAGAATCAAATCATTTACTATCTTCACATAAGGAGACCCATAGGCCATTCCAAGAACCATGTAGCAAGGAACTGGACATTGAGAACTCGTGTGGTATAGTGTTCTTCCCCCATAAAATAAATGAGACAGAGTTTCAATCAATTTAGAATCATCCCGCTTCATAACGAAGGCATATTTCCTTTTTCCTTTTTTCTTTACAATCTCGTTCACGATTTCAGATTTATTCCAAGCCTTTACGCTTTTGCGAATCGAATCGGGAATTTCAGTGACTTCAGCAAACTTGTCTATATAGGCGTCGTCAACTATGATGTCGTATCCCACCTTTGCCGCTTCAAAAATTGAATCGACCTCTTTGTCGTAAATGGTGGTTATAAGAGAGCTCGTAAACCTTGCCTGAAATATAAAAAAATATATAACATCATATACGTAACAATTTGGGGTCGAAGAAAATTATACTGAACATAAGCCGATAAAACCAAAAATGGCGCACGTTCAATTGCTTACTGCTAACGAGTCATAGAAATAATAATGATAACGACAAGACAGAAAGGGAAGCTGCGTCAGCAGAGATAATTTAATGACCTCTCAGCACCGAACCCCTGATTCTCTTCAAACAAATCCCAGGTAAAGGGGCTTGTCTTGGTGGCGCTCATAATGCTAGCGGAAAAAATACCGTACAAACATTTGTCAGCATTTCCAAAAAAAAATCGTCTTGTTTTTCGCTCCCGAAAAACCTGTTAAAACTAACGTGAGAAGTATTCGAGGAAAATAGAATAAATAGAGACAGAGCGCGCGCTAAATGGCCTAGAACCACAAGGTTGTCAGTCAGTGGGGACATTATTGTTTTCATTCAAATTTGTATGAAATGCACTTCTAGCTTTCTTCTTTATTCGATGGCGAGGTCAGACTGGGTCTGCAATGAATCAATGCTACTGAAGTAATGCCAGATAGGGACTTCCATAGAAGCCTTGTAATAGCAATTTTATGATTGGTCTCTCATACAACAAGTAAAAAATAATGGCACCTACGTATGATTATGATGAATAATAATTTGTACCTCAATCACCGCCCCCATAACGACACAGTAAATCATAGCTCCTGCTTGAAAAATTCTCCAACTTGGGCCAGATCTTTTAAAGTTCATAGACTGTCTGAGCATACAAGCCACTATCTCCATCACGCTCCTTGAGAATGGCTTCAATTTCAAATTATACCCTCTAGGGACAACAATATACTCGACTCTCTGAAGAGCAAATGATGCGAATATCATAGCAAAGAACGTCACACAAAGCCAATACAAGATTTCAGTGTTGGTAAGACCTCCAAAGCTACTTAGGTGCAAACTTCGCTCAGCTCTTGGGGCAAGGATGCAGAAATCATTCCGTTGGAGTGGGTAACTGCCTTCTAAGTAGTTGTGGAAATTATCACGAAGAATTCTTGAGTTGAATCCGATATCCAGATCTCCAAGCGCAAACTGTTTCACATTTCCAGTTATAGAACCGTCCGGCAAAACACGTCCCAATTTCGCAGAACCTCCTTTGGTTATATGGTCATAGCTAGCGTTTAAATAATTCTGTACAATTTTTGAGAATATGCCGTCAATCACTTCAACAGAGCCATTGCCACCAGATACCTTTTTTATAATCGATGTGATAAAATCATAGCGTATGTCTATTTTTAGCTTATAACCATGCAGCTCACTGACTTTAGCTTTATGCAAACCAAGTTCTTCGTCGTCTGTTATATTCTGACAAAAGTTGCCAAGGAATGGATTGTACGTGAAGATTTCCACTTTCTTTGTCCAGAACACGACATATGCATGAAGGAATTTGTTATCCCAGAGAAACATGAATATTTTTTTGAGGGTTGGCTGAGCGTTTTCAACGCGTTTCACTACAGTTTTTATAACAAATACAACTGTGGATCTACGCTTCCAAAAAATATTCCGAAGTAGCATCGGTACGACATTCTTTATTCCATCTACTGTCAAGTCATTCAAAATAATAAGCTGAGAAAGAAGGTGTGGATATTTGATGTACTTAGCACTAGTTGCGTACGTTTCTCTTCCCCAATAACTCCGAGGAAAATATATTGTTTGACTGCTGAATGCGGCCAACAAATCATTGTCAAAATCACTAGGCTCAAGTGAATTTACAATCCAGTTCTTGAAAGTGCTCAATTGCAGGACACGACCGATAAATTTTGCATACTGTAGGAACATTTCGTTGTTATTCATCACAATATTATCAATCGACTTCTCCAAAATACTTTCCATCGTTACAAATCTTAGGGAGATTACAACTATTAACGCGTAGTTCTTCCATCTCAACATTATTCTTCCGATGGTAAAAATTGTTCAAGCAATCCGGACAAAAATCGTTGACTCAATTGCAATAAATCGAAGCGAGTTACATAATGGCCCTTCCGAACTGTTTTACCTACAAATCGAAAATTGAACCAGAAAAACTGAAAAGTAATGTTGACTCAACAACCTTTTTCTTCGATGATAAAGTTCTAATCTTTTCTGAATTTGTCACTTACTCTGTCAAATTAATGTTCATTCATAAGCTTAATCTATTATTTGACTCCCATGGCCATCCCTTTATATTTTTTTTAATGAAAGAACATTTTTATTTATTTTAGATGTCGTACGTTTTCCAATGTTGTACGCTTTAAAAGCACACAAAATTATTATTTTCGATGTGTTTCTGTGTACGCTGACCTGACACAAAAGTCCAATTATCTTAATTAGTGGAATATATGGAATGGAAATAAAATTAAGTTTACCAACCATCGATATCCTTTGTAGTAGCAATCTAGTTTTAAAGTTATCCTCGTATTTTTCTTTTCTTTCTTATGACTTGAATGGCAACGGCAGAATATATAAAAAAAAATATTTTTCACATTTATTATTAAAAAAAGGACAATAATACCCAATTTTCTAAATACAACATCCCAGTGGAAAATATTTAAAATTACAAGATTCGGTGATGTAACCACTGGAAAAAAAATCGATGTTTTTATCTCAATATTATAGTAGATATTTTTTTATAGTTATAGACGAGGCTTTTTTGCAGTAACATTAATTTATCACAAGATAAACATTAAAACTGCTTTTATGTATTTATTTATTTACGACATAATTGGCATGTATAATTGTAAGTGATCCAATTTTTTGTATTTTATTTAATCATTGGTACAGAGTAACAATGGTATGGCAAGTACCTACATGGTATTGATTTATAAAAAACGTTTGGTTACAAAACATAATAAATGAAACACGTGTATATATATATTTAGGAAAAGCATTTTTTGAAAAAAAAATAGGGATTTTTTGGAAAGATTTTATGGTGATAAAATATAATAATTCTCTGCAAAATTCTAAAAATGTTATTGTCTCTGTAATAAATAAATTACATTATTACTTACCCCATTGATGTATTAGAATTACTTATAATATCGTTGTGAAACGGTAACCGTTCATAATCACACAGACTGTACTAACAGAATGCTAAATCATGCAATTTAATTATTCAGGAACTTATTTTACTTTATCGAGAAGGAAGGATCCTAAAATATTGTATTGGGATTAAAACGCAAAATCTCTTGTTGGCTAGTCTCTCAAAAATTTTTAATAACAATTGGTACCTAACTCTTTTTTCAATATTGAAATAATGTCGATTAATAATAGATTGACATCGGTTCGTAAAAATTATTATATTATTGGAAAAGTCTTTTGAAAAATAGGTAGGTATATTAAAGCCTTTAAATGTGTTACTTTAATAGCATAGCACAACATTTTACATTTACTTAAAATGTCCAAGTGAGGCAAAATCATTTTTACCATTGCCATTTTTTTAAGCTTCGATTTAAATTCTGGTAGAGTTAAAACTTTTTTTTTAAATATTTTTACGTCGTCAAATTAAAAGTTTTATCGCAATGTTGCACGATTTTCATTCAGGTAGCATTGGTAACTTACAAATTTAAAAATAATATTTTTTTCGTTCCAATAGAATTAGACATATTATATCGAATAAGTATCGATAATTCGAATAGTACAACGTCCCATCCCTAGTAACGCTATTCCATAGATAAAAATATCTGTGGATTGGACTTTATAAACGTCAAAAAGGTCGAAAGTAGCAATTAGCAATTCTGCAGTTGTTATCAGGTGCGGATTGCGGGAATGCCAGTGTTCCGATCGAGTGTTATTATTTCTGAATGAATCACGTCTAAAAATTAATATATTCTCGTTTATTCTTAATAATTGATCATCCTTCAAAATGTCTGACGACGAGAGGAGCTCTGCCGACTGGGTTTTCTACAAGGATCGACCGGAATGGAGCGACCTTACTCCCGTGTCGCAGGACGATGGACCTAATCCTGTCGTGGCCATAGCCTATTCAGAGAAATGTAAGCAATCGCACATTTAATCCATAATATTCCTGTTATTAGTTGTCAATATCATAACTGTATACAATATAATATAACTGTATGTCATGTCGCTTCAAAAGTGACAAATTTTTTAACAATATGACGTTCATTTTCGTGTAATTCTGCGTAATATTTACTCACACTGACGCGTAACGTGATATTGAATTTGTTTAACATTCTTTAGATTTATTATTCAGAATGTGTTCGATTACTTCCTACAATATTCCTAATGATAGTGTCAGTTTCGTTACTGTAAAAGTGTAACTTTGTTAAGGCACTCTAGTAAGCGTTCAAAGATGGTTTGAAAGGGAGATACGTAAATACGATTGTTATAGGCAGCGCGCTAATATTAAAAAACGATAATAATCGAGCAAAAATTGTGAAAATATTTAATAAAACATGACTCGTTTGAAATAGAATAGAGTAAAAATTTCTCCGCAAATGCTTTAGTTACTGTGATTTTTCATGCCTATAACATATTAAATAACAGAACAAAACATGTTTTTAATAATTTTTGTTGCTTTCTTTGCGATTTTTTTCTATCGAGGAAATTTCGGGTGAAATGCAGATCACGCCAAACTCTGGGAATTGAATAAAAATGCACTTTCTAGATGAGAAAAGTGTGTAGAAACTCATTAAAAAAAGAATTAAGGCGCGGAAGAATAAATTGAGGGAGATACAGCCGATCATAGTTTAATAAAATTGCACTTCGCGATCTGAGGGTAATATTCGGTTTATGGGAGTATAACCGAAATTGAACTTGATTTAGACTAATTTAGGGCTGGGGAATCCGAATCTGAAAGAATTAGGTGGGGGTCGGCACTATTAACTGAGTTATAGGGTTTTGAAACTTCGTACGCGATACATAGGAACCATGTTTTATTTATCAATTATGACTTAAAAAAATCAAATTAACAACTATGTATTTAGTTTTGAAATTTCAGTAGTGTCAACCAAAAAAAGAAAAGTTTTGCCATATAATAATAATATTTTTTTACAAAATAGGTTAGGTGTTTAGTTTGGGTTAGAGTAGGCAGAAGAACATGGGAAAAAGGTATTAGAATTAAATCACAAACCAGTCTATACAAACCTAGCGTAGCCCACAAACTACTTGAAAACTGGGATAAAACTCTAAAGGGGATGCGAGTGGGCGTTATTAAAGGGTCATTTTTTTGTTATAGAAAATCACAGTTAGGTTAGGTTATATATATACATAAATTAAGTATTTACAAGATTTTAAATAATAAACTACCAATCTGGCAAATGATATTTAATTTTCAGAATTTTCCATGCATTGATATTATTATATGGCAACACTTTTTATTTTTTGGAAGGCACTACTGAAATTTCAAAAGTATTAAAAGTTTTTAATTTGATTTTCGTGACAAAATATGGCGGCGGACTGTCCGAATATGGTGATAATATCAGATCGCGAAGTGCAATTTATTAAACTTTGATCGGCTGTATCTCCCTCAATTTATTCTTCCGCGCCTTAATTCTTTTTTTAATGAATTTCTACACACTTTTTTCATCTAGAAAGTGCATTTTTATTCAATTCCCAGAGTTTGGCGTGATCTGCATTCCTCCCGAAATTTCATTTAATTAACATTTTGGCATAAAAAATGTACAGATATTATCTTCAAAAATAACATTTTTATTTTTGGAACTTAAAGAGTTAACAAGAAACTTGTTATGGATCCGTAGAAATTGGGTGGAGGCTTAAGGTGACCAAATTTTAAGCACAATTTTTTTTGTATTTACGCAAGGCTAAATATAT
This sequence comes from Hesperophylax consimilis, assembly GCF_061612785.1. Taxonomy (NCBI): domain Eukaryota; kingdom Metazoa; phylum Arthropoda; class Insecta; order Trichoptera; family Limnephilidae; genus Hesperophylax; species Hesperophylax consimilis. The sequence goes on from NC_142846.1 coordinate 5,957,047, forward strand.
ATATATATATATATATACAGGGTGTATCGGCACGTACCCGACAAACTTTAACCAGCTATTCCTTAGCATATTTGGAGTAAAAATCTTATGTGCACTTTGCTGTCCGGTAACGTTTTTTTTAATAAAAAAATTATTATTCATATTTTCACCACATGTCACCACTGTTTTACCCTTTGACAAAGTTTGAAAACCCATCTGGCAAATATTTTATTCGAATTCCGTTGAATAATGCACGTGTGTACCTATATTGGCGCACGTTTACAGTCACAACGAAATAGCACGGCACCATTCGTTTCATTTTTAACTATTATTATTTAGTGTGTGCGAAAGAGCGAATACGCTTTTTGACATACTTGCTTATAACAGCTGTTGAACACGAAACGCAATTCCAATGACAGTGATGTAGTGTAGAAATTTTAAATTTTTTTGTTTTTAATTGAAAAAAAAATGCTACCGGACAGCAAAGTGCCCATAACATTTTTTACTCCAAATGTGCTAAGGAATAGCTGGTTAAAGTTTGTCGGGTTAGTGCCGATACACCCTGTATATATTAATATCCTATTGGCATTTGTTTTTTCAGGGGGGGTTTAGCGTGCACCATGCGCTTTTTTTTTACTAATCAAAATGTAGGCAAAAAACGACCGCACCTCCCTTCAATTTATATCGAATCTAAGATTATTTTTCGTTTGAATTCAGACCTGCCTATTTCGTACGAAAAATCCTATAATCCTATTGAATAGATATTCTAATTTATGATCATGTTCTTCGTTCATATATGTAATATATCTCAACACTACCTTGCTAATTCCTAGATAAGAGAATGCGCATCTAGTCGCCCTTTTGTGAACTAATCGAGGAATATGAACAATCCCTCTTCATTCCTAAATAATTAAACATGAGATTATTTATTTTATATTATTACATCATATAAATAAAAATGTAAAAGTTATTACATCATAACATCATATCATCACCCCCCATACACACAAGCTCTGCTTATTTATGGGGGTACATCAAATACTTATATTATATTATGTAATTAATAACTGTACTATATTGTATAATGTAATTCGTGTATCTTTTTTTACTAATAAAAAAAAATATATATATATATATGTATATAAATAAAAATGTATGATTCCATTGTGTAATGCTAACGGCCATAATATGTGCTATTGATTCATTGCCCAGAATTCTAGAATGGACGGTAATAATTGTTCCAAATTAAGTCAGTCAACATCTTCAATTTATGTATCACTAAATAAATACAAAAGATTATTGCTGGGAAAGTTCAGTTATGTATAAAAAGAAGGAAAAAAATTATATAATTTTAATGTTTCTATGTAAAAGCCCCTAATACGGGCGTTAATAATTAAATAACATTGAAGAAGATGATAATACTAATAAATCTTTTCGAAACATTGAATAGGACAAGATACAGACAAATAAAAAGATAACAGTCACAACTAGCAATCAAACCCAGAATCTCTCTTCTACCCGGACAGGCGTCTTAAACATCATATTTGTCCATTTCATATTTCAAAAGGTAACAGTCACAACTAGGAATCAAACCAAGGATCTCTTGTCTTACCGGGACAGGCGTCTTAAACATCATATTTCAAAAGATAACAGTCACAACTAGGAATCAAGCTCAAGATCTCTCGTCTTACCGGGACAGGCGTCTTAAACATCATATATTTGTCCATGTCATATTTCAAAAGATAACAGTCACAACTAGGAATCAAACTCAATATCTCTCGTCTTACCGGGACAGGCGTCTTAAACATCATATTTGTCCATGTCATATTTCAAAAGATAACAGTCACAACTAGGAATCAAACTCAATATCTCTCGTCTTACCGGGACAGGCGTCTTAAATATCATATTTGTCCATGTCATATTTCAAAAGATAACAGTCACAACTAGGAATCAAACTCAATATCTCTCGTCTTACCGGGACAGGCATCTTAAACATCATATTTGTCCATGTCATATTTCAAAAGATAACAGTCACAACTAGGAATCAAACTCAATATCTCTCGTCTTACCGGGACAGGCGTCTTAAACATCATATTTGTCCATGTCATATTTCAAAAGATAACAGTCACAACTAGGAATCAAACTCAATATCTCTCGTCTTACCGGGACAGGCGTCTTAAACATCATATTTGTCCATGTCATATTTCAAAAGATAACAGTCACAACTAGGAATCAAACTCAATATCTCTCGTCTTACCGGGACAGGCGTCTTAAACATCATATTTGTCCATGTCATATTTCAAAAGATAACAGTCACAACTAGGAATCAAACTCAATATCTCTCGTCTTACCGGGACAGGCGTCTTAAACATCATATTTGTCCATGTCATATTTCAAAAGATAACAGTCACAACTAGGAATCAAACTCAATATCTCTCGTCTTACCGGGACAGGCGTCTTAAACATCATATTTGTCCATGTCATATTTCAAAAGATAACAGTCACAACCAGGAATCAAACCCAGCATCTCTTGTCTTACCGGAACAGGCGTCTTAAACATGATATTTATTCATGTCATATTTCCAATTCAGAATTAACAATATCATCTTGCAACTAATTTTTCCCATATTTTTGGCATCTACCTTTTTTAAGTGATTACAAAGTTTCTAATGAAATTGGTTTGTAACCTAGATAGTGTCTCGGATAAACATATCCGATTTTTAATTATATGAGATACCTATTGCTTTGTTTAAAAGTCTAAATGAATATTCAGGAACAAGTTTTTCTTTAAAAACTTATTCCTAGTTGTGACCGTTATCTTTTTTTTTTAAATTTTCTTTGTCGTGTTATATCTTTTATTATCTTTATCTTCAACGATATATTACATTGATGGGTGACCTTCAAAATAAGTTAAAAGAAAAAGTTGTTCCTAAATAAATAACTAACTAACCATAACGCCGATAGACCGCCAAACAACTTGGTCTTTGCACACACTGCTTGCTTCATTCACATTTGTTTTTCTGGCTCTTGACATTTTGGTTTACTTGGTCATGCCATGTCTTCCTCGGTCATCCCTGAATTCTTCTACAATTCGCTTTTACATCATATTTTCTCCTTACACTCCTTTCTTTGTTCTTTCGCTCTACATGTCCAAACTATCCAAGTTCCCTTTCTTAATCTTGCTGTATTAGGCTTACATCAGCCTTGTATTCTTTTTGTAACTGTATATATGATCGTTTACTCACATTGAATAATATGGTTGACATTGATTGTGGTTATGTTTTTTCAGTCAAAGATGTCTACGATTACTTCAGGGCCGTTCTGAAGAACAAAGAGAAATCAATGCGAGCCCTCGAGCTCACAAAAGACGCCCTTGATCTCAATCCCGCCAATTACACAGTCTGGCAATACAGGTTCTTATAAGTTTTTACTATTTATTGCTCATATTAACAAAAACTGGATTTTTTTAATGAATCATCGGTCTAATAATACATATTGTAAGGTCACAAAACCAATATCACGGCGAAAAGTACAAAAAAGTGAAGTAAAAAATATCAGTATTGTTATTTTGTTTCAAAGAGATGATAAAGTTCCGCATTATGAAAAACCTGACTATATTTGATTTCCTCGTACTGCCATCATTTTATCAATTTTTGGTGGCAATTACACGCACAGACATGTAAGCATTTCTCTGAAATCGGATGATTACAGCAGTTAATATTCTAAATAAATGTCGGTCCTACCTGATCGGCATTTGGCTCGGTTAGTAGAGTTGTCGACTCCAGTTCCTGGGAAGCAAGGTCCAATCCTCAATCAAGCCAAAAAAATATGGTTTTAAAAATAGATGTATTATATTGGTAAAAAAAAAAACTTTTGTATAATTTAAACAATTCATCAAATTTCAACCTTCATTTTCAAGTTCTGTGAAAGATTTTTTCTAGTTCTGTTTTTATTTGAGTTCTTTCAAGCAACTAGCCTATAATGATATAATAATAGAACTTGAATAGGACTTTCACAGAACCCGAAAATGAATGTTGAAATTTGATGAACTGTTAGCAGCTGTTTCGACGTTCAAAGTAATTTCAAATTATATTAAGCCACACATTAAGACAACTATATGAATGCAGTTACTTCTAGCCCTCTTTTTTATAATAATTCTTGCAAATGATCTGACGTTTGTATAATATTTTTTAGACGAGAATTACTGCAATCCCTGGACGTAGACCTTCAAGATGAGTTGAATTATTTACAGCACGTCATAGAATCCAACCCTAAAAATTACCAGGTAATTAAATACATCGTTTTATTTAACCAACATCATGTCATTTGACCGCAGAAGTCGGAGTTGCGTATTGTAACCATTAACAACACGCAACTCTGCCTTTGTACACACTTAATGCTATGTTAACCCCTAAAGTAATTTTGGGAGATATTTCTCCAAGTCATCAAATACCCTTGGAGTCTTTTGTGAGATGTTTCCCCTAGCCTTATATAGACTCATAAAATCAACTCATTTTTAATGTAATGTGTCAATTGTAGTTTAATCGATAAAATCCATCGGTGAGCGTCTTCAAAAACTTTAACTCAGTTTTCATTCAAAATGTAATAAATAAACTAAAATCTAAAAGAGTCTTTCTTCTGCCTTCAAAACCAGTATTTTATTTTGAAATACGTTCAAAAACTGTGAATCGAATGTATTCCAAAAATGTTTCCAGCTCTCCATCATTTTGACAGTTCACTGAAGAGAAATACATTGCAAAACATCAGAGACTCCAAAGGTTAATACTCTGTCTGCTGTCAATCCGACTCTTGACATAACCCAAATAGCATATTATGTTTTTCACCTTGTCGCAATTCCAACTGCTCCATATCTTCAAATCATTGCTGTATGGGTGCCCCAGTGGAAACGACCCAGAGGTAGGCCGAGGAAGAGGTGGATAGATTAGATGGAAGAAGATTGGAGTAGGTCGGAAAGACTAGAGATGAATGACGAGGGACCACAGCCAGAGGAGAGCATTTGTGGAGGAAGTCACATCCACCCTAGGATGTAACGCCTTGATGATGTTCCAAGCATCTCATTACATAGAAGAACTAAGCTCACAAACAGGCAGACTCGGATAGTGACTGTGTTTTATTGGATAGTGTTTTATACTATTTAGAGATTAGAGGTACCAATGTATTGTCACGATTACGAATTTACCAAAAGTTTATCAGGAAACGGCCTATAATCCCGTTTTTAATTCATTATTATCTGGGATGTTCCCAAACGTTCCAAACCATTCCCGAACATCCCACAACATTCCAGAATGTTCCTGGATGTTCTGGAATGTTGTGGAATGCTGTCAAATACCCTCAAATTTTCTGGACTGTTCTAGATATTTCTAGAGGGCGAAACTTCCAGCCCTTATATCTTCAAAAGCACAACCTTCAGGAAAAAACGGGAACCTTCTTCGTGGATGGGGAATAGAGGGCTACCACACTCCCTTGACCGTACCGGGACTCGTTTCTGAGTTTTAGTGGCACGCACGTCGCACATTGTACACTTACTTTTATAATATATATTGATTCTGTTTGCTGTTGTTTGTTTTCAGATCTGGCATCACAGACGAGTAATGGTAGAATGGATGAATGATGCCTCTCTGGAACTGAAGCTGACTGAGAATATTCTGGATCAGGATCCTAAGAACTACCACGCCTGGCAGCACAGACAATGGGTCATCAAAACTTTTGGGTAAGTTTCCAAATTTATTTAACCCTTAGACAAGCAAATTGACTAAATTTGTCATGTTTTGCTTTTGAAACACTGTTTTATTGACAAGCAGACACTGTTACATAGTTCCCAAAGTATTCTCTTGACATTAGCCCAGTTCTTTTAGTAAAAATCACCAGAGTTGTCTTTCAGCATGTATATGGCTATGACTCCTGGTTCCACTACATGTCTTCCTAGGTATTTGAGCCTTCTTCCCATCAAGGTAAGGAATTTACAGCGCAGAGTTTCTCTATTCTTTTCACATTTACTACAGCTATAGGTGCTTTCCTCAAGAGATACACTGATATAAGCACAGACATAGGAATTAATAGACGAGAAGATAATGGCGAGGGGTAAAATCAACTGTTGAAGAACGAAGGGGGTAAAGCTGACTGTGATTCGTCAATAAATCAATCTGACAGTAAATAGGCATCTCGCATTATAATATCAACATTTACTTCTTAAAAGTAAAATCTGCTTTCGAATGAATAGACATTTTTACATGGGAGCGCAAATTACTCGCCACGTTATGAACAAATTTGCGAAGTCCAAATTCGGCAAAAAATTTCTTCTATTTTCAGAGTCGAATATTTCGTTTAAGTATTTAGTTAAGACACTTTTATAAATGTTCATAATTTACTTCCGAGCATCCAACCAGCTTTGTGTTTCGCGTCCAGACGTTTCTCGATGTGATAGTATATGTTTCTACAACTGATCCATATTATACGATGTGAATATGCTTAAAATAAAGTAAAATAATGCTTATATATGGAATGTAATACGACAATTGGGTTTATTCTCTTTTTCACATCTATTTTTACAAGTTTTCATAGCACAAGTCAACATTTTGCCGTGTTATTTCGTAAAATGAACCGATGATGCCTCGACCATAGTTCGCACAAGAATGATGACGTCACGTTTTCAAATTTCACTTGAGGCCATACGCGAGCACAGCCGGCTCCAATGGAACCGGTATGGGGAGTGGGGATAATACACTTTTAATCACTTAGGGCAGGTCTACTAATATTCATATGTCTATGGATATAAGTGTGTTGGGGACGTGTGTGATGAAAGTTTTTAAATTACCAAATTTCTTTCTTGAACATATATCAATTTTATTGGCTATTTACTACATACATATCTGGTAAAGATCTTATTTGAATTGATGAAATCAGATTTATTTCAAATCGATTTAAATCACATTTCCAGGGTTTACCTATTCAGTTGTGTTTTCCACTTACACACACACGTTTACTTACCCAACAGTTGCTTTTATCTCCTGAGGTGGCTGTGTCATGTAACATGGCACAAGCTAATATTAATTTTTACTTTGTATTACCCGCAGATTATATGACAAAGAATTGGATTTTGTCGAAGACCTCTTGTCGGCAGACATCAGAAACAACTCGGCGTGGAACCAGCGTTTCTTCGTTGTCTCCAACACCACGGGTTTCACGGAAGCAGTCATCGAGTTGGAACTAGCGTACACAATCGAAAAGATTAAGTTTGTTAAGACAAACGAGAGCGCGTGGAACTACTTACGAGGCGTTCTCGCGTTTGACGAAAGGGGTCTCTGCAGAAACCCCGTCCTAACCGCATTCTGTGAAGATTTATACGCTAGCGGAAATCGGTCGCCGTTCCTGTTAGCAATGATAATCGATATCTGTGTGGAGGCTGTAGTTAAAGGGGGTGAAGATATTTTATACACTAGCATGCGAGGGACGGATCTCTGCAAAGAAATGGCCGAGAAATTCGATAAAATCAGAGCAAAATACTGGCAATACATGGCTAACAAGTTTGTGCCGAAAGAAAAGAAGGAAGATAAACCTTTCTTCTGCCAGATGCATCAGGGCATGGAAAAAGTCGTGGAGACTTCATAATGTTACCAAAATATATTGACTATTATTTTTTTCTCCAGATAACCTTGCTGGTTTGAGAATACGCAAGTCTATTTAAAAATTGACTATTTTTTGTAAATTAATATAACTGCTTATTTTTTTTTTATCATAATGAAGTCTAAATTATTGAAGGTGTTCCAGTTCATACCGTCTCCAAAGGAAAGCGTGAAGAAATGTAAATTGTGAAAAATAACGAGAATGTGTTAGTTGATAATCTCTAAATCATCAATGCCATTCAAACATAGATTAATTTATCACTTTTATACAATTCATTATTTTCTGTCTTTTTATTCATGCATATTTTCCGTGTTTTCTACTTAAATATGACATTACTTTAAAAAAACAACTTCTTCAAATTGAACACTTTCTATTGACGATGCGATATTGTGATACCATAGAAGCATTATCATTATAACATATTAAATGCAGAAAATCAAAACCACTAGTCTGAACATGAAGTAACAGACTTCAATTTGAAGCAGTTGTAATGGGTGTATATTTTAAATCTTCGCAAAATGTATTATTAATCTTTTATGAATTCGAACCTGTCGCATGAGATTGTAGAAAGTGCGCATTGTAAAAAAAGTTTATTGTATAATTTATTTTAATAAAATTCTATCTTATTACGCAATAATTTTATTAATCTATTTGGTACTTGTAGATTACGTACTTTCAGATTTTCACTTGTTTATTCTTTCACGCAAACAATTTTGTATATCTTCTCTGATGGCGGCAGTTCACTGATGACCGCCATAGTGCTGGTATCACAGCGGAGATTTTGCACAAAAACCTCATTTACATACAGCTGAAAACAAAAAAAAATGGATGACATTACTTCTCCCAACAATAATTTTTGTCATGTTCACACCATACAGAAGTCATCTCTAAAATGATATACATTATTCTTCTTACATTTTATATTGCGGAGGTAATTGAAATTCATAAAAATCCCATAAGTATCAATAAAGACGACGGTGTTTAGCTTAATAGTTCTTGGTATCCGATAATTGACGGCTACACCAAAACTAAACGCAAAAAACCATCTTAAATTTTAATGTATTACCAGCTCTTAGAGGTTTGGAGTTGGCGACACGGTATCACGCCTAAATACATAAGCACACTCTTCACCACAACCTTTACACATCTGCCCTGATGATGCACGCTGTATTGCTGTCCGAAACATTGGCTAAAGAAGGATGTAGCTAAGCACGGCATAATACTCCAAAAATAAATCAATGTATTACTTTTGGACGTAAAAATATCAAAGCATTATGTAATACTTTTTAATTTATTTACCTTGTATCCTTTAATGCCATCCAATTTAGGTATTTCGTACTTCACCATTATAGAAGTATCTGTCAATTCCTTTATTTCCATCAGGCCTAGTTCGTCAGTGTTGAGAATTTGTTCTCGAATTAAACTTTCAGATATCTTAAATGAAGAAAACACACAATTTTTCATATTTCTACGTAATGTAATCAATATATATTATAAAAGTAAGAGTACAGTGTGCGTGCCGCTAAAACTCAGAAATGGGTCCCGGTACGATCCAGGGATCATTTAGTTATATGGTGTGGTAGCCCTCTATTCCCCATCCACGAAGAAGGTTCCCGTTTTTACCTAAAGGGTGTGCTTTTGAAGATATAAGGGCTGGAAGTTTCGCCCTCTAGAAATTTCTAGAATAGTCCATAACATTCGAGAACATTCCACAACATCCCGGAACATTCTGGAATGTGGTGGAATAGTCTGGAATGTTTAGGAACATCCCAGATCATAATGAACTAAAAACAGGATTACAGGCCATTTCCTGATAAACTTTTAGTAAATTCGTAATCGTGACAATACATTGGTACCTCTAATCTCTAAATAGTATAAAGCAAAGTCACTATCCTCGTCTGTCTGTTTGTGCGCTTAGTTCTTCTAAACTATGCAACAGAGTTTGATAGGGTTTTCACAATCATTTAGAGAATTTCTTCCGGAAGGTTTATATATATGTATATTTATTGAAAGTAGAGAAAACAATGAGCAACGCTGGGTACACGTTATATAGCAAATCTACCAATTTATTTGCAAAGATTGCCAAAAGTGGAACTAACATTATATAATAAGGCAGCCAAAAGAACAACATTGATTTTTTTTTATCTTTTGCATATTTACCGTTGCTGAAACGCCACAACATTTTCCTTTTGATGTTTTATTGGGAGAATCACCTGTGGATATAAAACCATAATATTAGGTATTGTTTTCTAAATTCCGTTTAAGTATAATAACTGTACCCTCTTAAACCGTGGTGTGATTATTCAGCGCATTGTGAGTTTGTGTGTTTACAATAGTGTTTACGAAAATGCCGAAATACTAAGTACAAAACATTACATTATTTAATATCTATGCAATCCTTGTAATATTTCTGACCGTCAAGGAATAATTTACGTTTTAATTATTGTTTGAAATAAGTAAATTGCACCAATTTTTGTAAAACAAAATATTTTTAATCATCCGTTTTCACCTAGTTATTTCTATGCTAAATTGATTGATTTTATGTACGTAAAGTGCATAGGAAATTAATTATAATACTTGGTTAAATATCTTTCATATTTTTATGTGCATCTAGAACATTGTTTCTCAACCTTTTGAGTGTCGTGACCGTGACAAAAAATAATGTTTTTTTTTTTTTGTATTAGGCAATTCACCCTAAAGAGAGTGCTATGTGAAAAATAATGTTAAAAATCTTACATCCCCCTCACTACATATTTTAACATTGTCAAAGTTTTACATTACTAAAGTGAAATGAATGTGAAAGACTCACAATTGAAATATTGTCTGACAAAACTCTACAACTAGAATTTTTATCTCAAGATATAAATCTAAATAAGTTTTGGCTTAGACGGTGATGTGAGTACGTAAGATTAATAATGGCCGTAATGGGTGTTTGAAAACATTGATCTCATTTGCCACTTGTCGGAAAAAGACATCATCTTTTGTGGCTTTAAAAACTAAATACAGAATCGTCTCATCATTTGAAAATAATTCAACGGTCCTAAAGAACAAAGTCGGATGCGCATATTTATTGTTTTGCAGAAGATCTGTTTAAAGTTTCGTTTCTGGATTTATACTGCTTTTGATAATATATTTCTCCAATGAAAATATGTAATAGGAGTTAATTCAAAATATCAAACAACACAATATTTCTTGATCTCAAAAGCAGTAAAAATTCAGAAACGAAACTTCAAACAGCTCAACTGCAAAATTACAAATTTGCACATCCGACATTGTTCTTCTGGACCATTGAATAATAAGCGATTATAATTTAATAATTCAAATATCGATCCACGCATTGATAACCTTTTAAGTGAAAAACAAACTCAACTGTTGCATTAATTAATTAACATCTAAATTTATTACTTTATTAAGAAGTAACTTTATTATGTATACTTGATTATAACTTGAAATTACTAATAATTCATAAAATAAACGATTTTTCGTACACATGACTCCCTTTTTAAACAGATTGCGACCACCAGGTTGACAAACGATGATCTAGTATACTTGCCATGGGTTAAAGTATTATGTTTTATAATATGTATTTTATTTTAATATCAGAAAATACTATTTTTATTGTTCCTGTGTCCTTATAGCATAATCACAATCTATTGTGGTGTAGTATTCGTAATTCATTCCAGGTTATTCGTAATTCAAAGAAAATTGTTTTTAAATATTTAATTATTTACTCTCACATAATACATATGACATATATTATGTGTTTTAAACAAGTAAATCTTCATTACTTGGTTTAAGTATTACTCAGTATGAAATTCTCTCATCAAACGCAGAGGCGGCCCGTGACTAAAATTGCCAGCTGTGCATTTTACTTTTAAAATGTACATAGTGTGTATTTTAGGTGGAGCAAATTAATAAATGGGGGCAGGTACCTACTGTAATTCATTATAAATATCTACTAAGTTATATTTGTAAGCTAATTGAATTAATAAATAATACTGCCACATTAGTGTTCCCAAAATCATCTCAAGAGTAAAGGACAGGCAATTTATTGTTGAAAATATAGCGAAACTGTTTGAATTCACCGCGCACGAGTTCCAATGTGTAAATGTCGTAGCGCCTAACATCGTATATTAGTATTTCTAACCGAATACATTCCAGATGCATTGGATTACGCATGATCACAGTGATGCAAAATTCACTCACCGTCAAGGCGCTTCGATAATGCACGGGGTGAGTTATATATCTACACTGCTATGATTTGACGTTAAGAGTGTAATCTGTCTCGCTCACGTCATCGTTTCTGCTAGGTCGGGCTGTCTCAATACCGCCCGATGCTGTTTCAGTAGTATGGCAAAACATGGTCATGTGCATATCGGGGTATGCATTACCCGTATGGTTTTGCAGGGGAGTCTTCCACTAAAAGATAGCTCAAATAATGACCTGGTGGGAATTATGACTGGAGCGTACTTTCGTACATCGATGACTGGGGTACAGGTATCATTGTTATGTGAAGACTGTGAATGGATACGCAGCATTATAAAAAAGTGAGTTAGTTTATACAAAATTATGTTTGTTACCTCTAACAGAGAGTATCCTGTCAATAGTTGCCTGATCGCAGCTGTGTCCGGGTGGGCAATTACATTCCGGGAAAGCACTGGCAATCCTTTTAATGAGGTTGTCAAAATTCTCGCTGAAACTAAACAGAAGGTAAGAGGCATCTTGAGATTTGATCATCCGAGTTGTCATATTGCCACATGAGGTATTTCCTTCAAGTCGGCAAGGGTCTTCTAAGCTATTGTTCGACCGGCAGCATCTGGTTTTATCGACCCTTTCAAAGTTTTGCGTTTGCAAGTTGCTTTGGCTGTGGAAATTCTGCAATGGCTCCTGACATTTCTGTCTATTGTGGTTAGGACAGTCGCAATCGGGCATGTGTTCTCTTACCAGCAATTTTATCTTCTCCAAAAGACTGTCTTTGTTTTTGCAAACACACCCGTCTCTGTATCTAGTTTGACTGTCAGTCTCATCGGCGAATTTAATGGTTTGTTTGGAATGTGGCAATTCCTTTTTTTGGGATATATCACAAGTTTTGCAATCTTTGGATGTTCCACAAAGTTCTGCATTGCATTTTTTGCAAAATTTAGAATGTTCGCTTGGTGTTTTGTCTTGTTCAAGCACAGATCCGCATTTTTCGGGTACTTTATTTGTGCTTTCGCTTTTTTCTAATGCAGCCGGTTTTATGGTTGGATCACAAATTGTGCAAAATTCGGTTGTGACACAAATTTCCCTCCTACAGCTTTTGCATACAACAGTTTTTTTATTTGTTAAATTATCGATTGTCCCGCATTTTGCAGCTTCTTTCTTTGCAGTATCAATTTTAGGTGCTGTATCAGTTTTTGGTGCTGCATTAATTGTAAGTGCTGTATCAATTTGCTGTGCAATATCTGTTTTTCTTGTTGGATCACAAATTGTGCAAAATTCGGTTGTGACACAAATTTCCCTCCTACAGCTTTTGCATACAACAGTTTTTTTATTAGTTAACTTATCGATGGTCCCGCATTTTGCCGCTTCTTTCTTTGCTGTATCAGTTTTATGTGCTGTATCAATTTGTTGTGTAATATCTGTTTTTCTTGTTGGATCACAAATCGTGCAAAATTCAGTAGTGACGCAAATTTCTCGATTACAGCTTTTGCACACAACAGTCTTTGCCTGTCCTTGTGCTGGTGCCGATCCACATTTTCTAGGCTTGATAACACTCTCAAGGTTCTGTATTTCAGGTTTTAGTGGTATATCAATCTTTTGGACTGTGTCACTTTTTTTTTCTGTGTCAGTTTGTATTTTTAAATTTTTTTGCTCTGTGTCACTTTGTACCTTAACACTTTTCGGTGCCATGTCACATATTGTGCAGAATTCTGTAGTAATCCAAATACCTCGATTACATCTTTGGCAAACAGTAGTTGTTTTGTTGGTATCCTTATCTATTGTTCCGCATTTTTTTGCATCCTTCTTTATCTCTTCATCACTAATTTTTATGCCAGTTTTCTCATGACGATAAGTCTCAATTGCTTTATCATTATACCTTTTGCTAGGACACAGATTTAGGTTACAAGTCGTTGCTTTATCCTCTCGAGGGCCTGGTTGCTCTTGACAACATTTGCAGTCACAAATCACCATATTTTTCTTTCTTCTGTTAACAGAGGTCTTGCACGGTTCATCATTTCTAGCCATTTCAGGTAACTTACAAGGGAAAGGTTGGGAGCAGATTGCCCCCGCACTCCCCAAATTTCTAGATTGTGTTGTTAAAATACTGCAACTTGGTTCACTGGAGCATTTGCTAGCTTTTGAAGACTGATGATTACATAGCCTTTCGTTTATTTCTGGACTGGAGACATTCTTTTTAAGCATTTCTTGTTCATAGCAGGGCATTTTTCCTCGACTTCCAATGTCATTGTTACTGAGATGACTGACACAGTCATACATACTGCCAGAACATGAACTGCAGCCTGACCTGTTTGTTGCTTCGTCAGAAATGCCCATCTTGCAACTAGACTTGGTCTCAGTGTTGCGAATTTCGTATAAATTTTCAATCCCCAGTCCTTTTCCAAAATAATCATCTTGTGCGTACTGCACACAAGTGCACTGAATAGGGAATTTAAATTTTACTGGTTTGATCTCTTCGTATTCCTGCCTGTTTTCTCGTAAGATGCTCTCGTAGATGTTTTGTAAAATGTTGACAGGTTGGTTAATATTGTGGTCTTCTGAACAGTTATAGAATAGGTTTGAACTCTTTGTGTTCACTAAGTTTGCTTTGCATGTTGGACCATCGCAACCTTGAGCTATTTTATTTCTTCTTTTTATATTTTGAGTCATCTCAGTGATGAGTTTACCAAATTGAAGTTTATTGGCAAGGTCTGATTTCATAACAATACTGCTTGCAGAATCTCCCTCAGACTTGTTGTTCATCCATTCTCTCACACAAGCACAAGGTTTGTCCCTCATTTTGATTGCTTTAGAAATGTCAGGATAGAAGTAAAGAGAAACTTGTGAATTATTTACTAAAATTTGTATTTGGACACTGTTACAATTTTCCTTTTGACAGAAGAGTCAACTTGGAATTAAACAAAGGAAAGTTTCTCAGAATGATTGCATTCAAACTTTTATTTTTTTTAGGAGGAAGTTTACAAGTACCTCTACCTGCAAAGTAGGTACAGTTAATATTTAACCCTCAAGCCTCTGGCATATTCTGTCGGAAGTTCTGAGTATTTCTACTTCGCAATAAAATCAACATAATTCTGAATGAATCCGAAAACTAAAAACTGTTTTCAAAAGGTGATGAAATAATCTGGTAATTATTTACCTACGACTACCGTTTGAGAAAATATTCCGTACATGTTAGGTTAGGTTGGATTAGGTAGAATTAAATCACAAACCAGTCTATACAAACCTAGCGTAGCCCACAAACTACTTGAAAACTGGGATATAACTCTAAAGGGGACGCGAGCAGGCGTTATTAAAGGGGCAATTTTTTGTAGTAGTAAAAACGGTAGTCGTAGGTAAATATTTACCAATAATCTTTCTAATTTTATTGTTAGAAATAAACATACACTTTTCGAAAAATTGACAATGCAAATTTAAAAAAGTGACAAAAATGGCCCACCTTACTTTTTTTTCATCTAAACACTGAACTTAAAAAACACACATTTTATTAGACAAATGTATTATAAACCTAATTGTCACCTTATTTTTTTTTGTTTCATCTAAAAATAATTCATAAAAAATTACAAGGTTTCATAATATTTTCTGAAATTATTATTGGAACCTTTGGTTTTATTGAGGTGTTCATTTTAATTCTTCTATGTAACTTTAATATAAAGCTTTGCGCTCTCTCTTTCTCTTTTTAACACTGTTTAGATTTCTAACCATGACAGTAACAGAGCCAAAAACGAACAAATAATTAACCTGATGGGTTAACTTCTTTTTTTTAATTGAGTTCAAGGTTGGAATTTTACCAGTAGCAAATATAATAACAAAATTAAATGTGATTTTCTTTGAAGTCCCCTTTCTTTCTTCAACCTCCAATAATAGTGATGAAAAATTGTTTATTTTTTATTCTGGTGTTTTGGTAAAAGAATATCACAAACTGCAAAAAGTTTGTATTTTATAACATATACACTATACAAGGTGAATCATCTTTTTAACCAGCGATTGATGAGGACATTCAGAGTAAAAAATGTAGATTTCATGGGTATTTTTTTTTCAATTAAAAACAACTACAATAATTCTATCACACTTCGCAACTGATCACGCGATATGTGCTCTGTGTCTTCTGTATGGTGCTGCTGGAACGAGACAGAGTAATTATCACATGACCCGCTAGGCTGTACCCGGTGACCGGGTATCTCATCAAATTGACAGTTCAACACACCTACGAAAAGTGATGAAACAAAACCTAGGTTAAATAGGTTACATAGGTAACTATTTAACCTAGTTTTTGTTTCATCACTTTTGACTCTACATCACTTTTTAAAGATGTGTTTAATTGTCATTTTGATTAAATATCATGGAACCGCTGTACCCAGTGGCAACCTGTGATGGAAAAATATGTCATTGGACAGCAAAATGAGATACATACATTTTTTACTCCAAATATGCTCAGAATCGCTGGTTACAATCTTCAGAAGTAAAAACTACTTTTCAAAATTCATAAAACATGTTTATTGAAAACTATTTGTGTAGTGTAAATACGGTATAAACAAATAGAATGAACAGTATAACGTATATAAAATAAAAGGTGTAGGTTACGAAGCAATATACTGTAAGGTAACTAATCAGAATGTGGAGGCAAACCATTTCACTGGAACCAGAATCTCCTTCGTCAAGTCTAATGGATCGAACAATCTCATTATTAACATATGGTTGCATTGTGGTATCTTTGTTAACTGGTTCCTGTGTACTGACCCAGTGTAACTGAATGTCTGTTGTCATCACAGCATCTTTTGGAAGATCACATTCGGATGAATGGGACATAGTTTCCAGGACTAA
Organism: Hesperophylax consimilis; assembly: GCF_061612785.1. Classification (NCBI taxonomy): domain Eukaryota; kingdom Metazoa; phylum Arthropoda; class Insecta; order Trichoptera; family Limnephilidae; genus Hesperophylax; species Hesperophylax consimilis. The sequence goes on from NC_142846.1 coordinate 5,973,712, forward strand.
GTTATCTTCATTGAAAGTTTCACTGTCATCTGCTTGCATAAATGATTCACAATCTTTTGTAGTAGCTGTTTGATAGAGACTACTTGGAAAATTCAAGTTGCTTGCATAATTTTTAATGCTATCTTCTGATACTGTTTTTTCTATACTTGTTTCCACTTCACTCGCAAACTTTACTAGCTTTTTATCTGTAGTTGTATTTTTAGCACTTGGTAATTTCACTTTCAGTTCTGAATGCATGCTTGCACTTTCTATACTGGCCGCAGACATTGAATTGATGAAGTTTTTCAAGGAATCTAAATCTGATTTCGATACGTCTTTGGGATTTAATGGACGGGTTTTGATTTTTTCAACAACTGCGCAATTTTTTTTCGAATCATCTAGAACAAACGATAAACTATCATTGAATGGTTCACTAGGAATCTTTTTATGATTGGAAATTGGTGAAAAAATATTGACCTGAGTTTCATTTGTGTTAGATTCAGAAGAGTTTATAGTTTCATTTATTTTAGAATCAATGTTACAACATGGTGATTTCTCTGCTTTTGCTTGGGCATTACTTGCTTTCGTGTTAATATTTTTAGTTTTGGCTCTCTTTGTGAGAACTTTTGGCTTTGAATTAATCTTGATGTTATTATTATCCTCTTTAGGTGATGTTTTTGTAAAGATTGACACTCTCATTACATTTCTTTTAATAAAATCTACCCCTGAGCCTTTTCTAGTTTCAATATTCACACTAACATTGCTATTCGCCGTGACATTAGAACCACACTTCGCATTAGAACTGAGCGGTGTCGACAGCTTTACTTTTCTTGAAGTGTTGGGAGAACTTGGGGCTGTTTTTTCTAATTCGTTACATTTAAAATTCCCCTGTAATTTTGAAGTAGAATCTGCATGTATTCTTTGAATATTTTTCTTTATAAACTTTTGTTTATTTTGCACATTCTTTGTCTCATTGTTTGTTAAGTCTATGGAAGAGGCATTTGTATTAGAAATAACTGAATGTTTTGGCAGAGATGAAGATAAAACAGTTTTCTTTGTGTGTTTACTTGATTTACCAATGACCTGGAAAAAAATTATCCATTAATTCCATGAACGCTGTCAATTTTGTCCAATCAGAGAAACTTTCATATCACAAAACTAAATACATAATATTCTCTTCCGTTGAGAATTTAGAACAGTATAAATGTTTATTTAACCAACCGTCTTTTTAGTAGCAGTTCCTTCAGATTTATTCTGTGTTTTATTTTTGTCTAGCTGGAACACAAAACAGAAAAATTATGAAGATATGTAAATATGACTTTATTATGTTCCTACTTACGCATATTTATACATTAATTTATTTAGTTTTTATTTACCACTTTTGCATTTTCTATAAATGCCTCATCCAAACATATATCAATTGATTGATCCAGAACTTTTAAAATGCTTTCTTCTGTAATGATTTTTTTTCCTGTTTCTTTACCCGGTATTTTACTTTCTGAATTCGCCGTCTTTCCAACACAAGTGTCATTCTCTTCCATATTGTTCTGAATAAACAACATCTCTGAACTTGTGTTTTCTAATCTTAAGTTGTCAATACTATCAACTTGTTTAAATAAATTAATGCTTTTCTCCTGAGATTGTAAGAAATCAACACTTTTATCGCCGTGTCCTAAGAAATCATTACTGTCATCCTGAGATTGTAATACAACACTACTGTTACCCTGAGATTGCAAGAATCCACGAATGTCAGTTTGAGGTTGTAACAAATCAGTAATGTTATCCTGAGATTGTAATACAGTACCAATGTTACCCTGAGATTGGAAGAAATCAATAATGTTATCATGATATTGTAAGGAATCACTTTTTTCCAGAGTTAGTAAGAGCTCACTAACTTTACTCTGAGATTGTGAAAGGCCACAAATTTCATTTTGCGGCCGTAATAGGTCAACAATTTTGTCCCGGGATTTTTCGACTTCAATACTTGTAATCTGATATTTTAAGAAATCAGTGTCCTCAAATTGAGATAGTGACTGATTTAAATTTGTTGCAGAATTCTCAATTTGGATGTTCGGCAACACTTCGGAATAATATAGTATGAGATGTTTCTGCAAATCTTCTTTCTTTTTTATACCAATTTCATATTCTTCCTTGCGTTTGCAAGGCTTGTAGAGTAACAATTCAGATGCATTCTCTTCGTCAACTCTCACCTGCGCATAAACATAATTATTTACTTCATTTTGAGAAATATTAATACATAATTTCTAATCAGATACACTAGCTAATTCATCTGTACCTCTCTTTCCGGAATAATAATAGCAGACTTATCCTCGATGGAATCAATTGTTTTATCTTCATTGTCCTTTAATAATTGCAAAGTGTTAGATTCTTCCATTTGTTCTATAACACTTTTTTGTTCACAAATCTTCTTTTGTAATTGTTCTGTCACTTCCAATTTCAGCCTCATCTCAATCTAAAGAAAAATATACCGTAAAACCCTCCAAACCATGTACCTGGATGAATAAATTATTATATTTGTACATATATAATAATTTATTACGTAAAATGATAAATAATGTTAATCTCAAACACAAAATTCATATTTTTTTTATTTTTGGAATAACTTAATGAGTAAAACCTCAAATTTGTAATATTTTATCATTGAAGACAATAATAATGACTCTCAAATGAAAGATGTGAAACAGAAAAATCAGAGAAAGATTCGGTCGCATCTAGAATTGAATCCTTGCCGGGTTTTGCTCTGACCTATTTCGATCCTATCTCCTTCATTTCATATTATTTAACTGTAAATCTTACAATCATAAATAAAGACAGCTTATTCATTAAGAAAATGAGGATAATGTTGGTGGCTCTTAGTCGAAGTATGATACATAATTGTAAAAAGCATTAACTTTGTGGCTCGCCATAATTTACACTATAAACACATAAATTGGTTTTTGACCATTTTATGTTAATTACAACCATCAGTTTTAATATTCTCCTGATGAAGGAAGGTTACTTCTGAAACCGGTTGAGTTTGAGATTTTTCTCATTTCTTTTCTACATCTGTCATTTCTTTATTTCCTTATAATTTAAAACATTAAAATTCAATTATATTTCTGCTTTCAGCTCAGCTAAGGGGTGAATTATTCAAATGAAAGTGTGTTTGTATGTAACTTAAAAGTTTTGTTAACAAATATTTATAAAAACTTTATACATATGATTTCGATCTCTTTCCTTTACATCAGGGGCGGGAACCTTTTTGTCATCAAGGTCCATTTTAATATTTTTGTATAATGTTATTATAACGTCCAGTATACATATGTTATGTACCTATATCCTACATGATAGTTGTTTCAATTCTATTTTTGTTATTTGTTTTTGGGGTGTTATGCCGTGTTGCGCTAACTCCTTCTTTAGCCAACGTTTCGGACAGCATTGCAGTGTCCATCATCAGGGCAGATGTGTTATTTGAGGTTGTGTTAAAATGTGAGCTTATGTATGAGGTTGTGATACCGTGTTGCCAGCTCCAACCCTCTGAGCTAACATTAACGTATCAATAACACGGCACAACACCCCAAAAACAAATAACAAAAATACTTTTGGCCGTGAAAATCTTAAATCATGTTCCAATTCTAGTTCAACAATATTCGATACTTGCCTGAAGTAAATCTTCCTTGTCTTGAATTTTAGATCTGGCCTCTCGGTAATCCGCTCTACTGTTTAGAATTTCACTTTTTAGCGTACGATTTTCTTCTTCTAAAAATTCTGAATTCTCTAAAATTCTCTTTACTTCACAGCTGTGCCTATTGTTGTAGTCCACCAATTCTTGTATCTACAATAAAAACATTTTACAAATTAACTAGCTACCCGGCGTTACTCGACTTTTTTCTACTTTCTGTAAATATAATATGCATGTATTATATATATGAACCTTTCGGAAGAAATTCTCTAAATGACAATGAAAACCCTATCAAAATCCGTTGCGTAGTTCAGAAGAACTAGGCGCACAAACAGACAGACCCGGATAGCGACTTTATTTTATACTATTTAGAGATAATTTTAATATTTGATATTATTATTTCTAAAACACAATTAGACCAAATTCGTTTGGGTCTGTGTATATATTGAAATGCAGAGTTTTCAATTTGACAGTACTGGACATTTTTTTGCTTGCCTTGTAAGTATAATTCTTGTACATACAATTGAAAATGTATAAGAGTTTTGTATGGGACTGAACAAGGAAGGACAACTGATTGCAGTATAAATTAAATCCCTGAGGCCTAAGTTTGGTAAAACCATGTGAAGATCGGGAAAGAATGCAAGGCCGATGTAAGCATTACGAACATGATTAAAAAGCTCAGATGAACACGAAGAGTAGATGGCCCCCGAAAAGACGTGCCATGATGAATTCTATCAATTACTTTTGTTGGCTCATGTTAATAGCCGTTCGAGTGGTAGGTGATTTTTATGAATTATAATTTATTTACTTTGAGCTTTCCGCTTATGTTAATCGCTAGCTTGATTAAGCTTTTATCGAATACCAAAAGATGTCACTATTTTTCATCTCATGAATATTCTAGATAATGTTTTTGTTTTCTAAAAATTAAGCATCTGTTTACAAGTTAAAAATTACATTTTTTAATGTCTGAGACTCCAGATATTTTCAGTTGACATAGACAATATACACAAAGAGTAGTATTCAATATTGTCCTGAAAAGTACACTTTCATTAACTTACATACAGAATTATGGCACATATAATTTTTTTGAAATTTATAAAACTTAAACATATTAAATAAACAGTGAAAATATAAGTGGATTCATTGGAGTGGCGTTGGTATCACGCGCCACTCCAGGCCGCCGCACAATAATGTCTCATAATGGACTGCGTGTAAACCGTTACTACTTTCGGACTTTACTTTATTGCATGGCGGCCTGGAATGGCGCGTGGTACCGCCGCTCCGATGCGTACATGTTGCAGAGCCTGTTGGCTTTAACCCGTAAGCTGATGATTGCATGTATTGTTATTTTTATAATGTTATATCGTTTTTGAAAGTAGATATGTCTAAAAACTAATTTACCAAAGCGATCGGTGTAGGTATGTTACCAAATACCTACACCGATCAACTATGAAATATTAGATGACTTTCATGATTTTTCCGACACGGAGGAGGTAAATATATTTTTTTTGTTGAAGAAAATACACTGGCCCTCGATAATACTGCAGAATTATTTCAGCAACTTCTGGGTTAAATCACAGTAAGCAGTTAATTACATAACATTTGGTTCTGTATATTCGGAGGAATGATTTTAGAAACGAGAGCAGCAGAATCTAAAACCGACCGCCCAGAAATGTTTATTGTTCGGGTGATTGTGAATGTGATTGAAACGAGGAATGTACATGTGGCATTCCATCCACTCTTTAGTTAGTTAAGTTACTAATTTCTGAAAATGTATCACCTTGTCTTCTTTAAGTTCGCACATCTCTTTCCACTGATTCCTGTCGGCCATAATTATTTCTAGTTGACGATTCAAGCAGGCCTCTGCCTTCATCAGCTGTTCAATTTTTTCCTGATAAGAGTTCTCCAGCGCGATCCTCATTTGATCCCCTTCAGATATTTTTCTCTTCAAAACCTCAGTCGTTCTTTTTAGCTCTTTAACCTTGTTGGATAATAATATTTCGTCACCTGACTGGAACATTGCAGAATGATTTTAATAAACATAAATACATATCATAGTAAATGGTTTGGTGCATTATTATTTGTGATGCAGCTATTTTATTGTCTACATAACTCATATAGCAAAAAACATAATATATTCATATAGAATAGATTGTGGAATAAAGAAGAAAACAATAAATGCCTTGTGGGCGTGTTTCGTGATCCATATATGTGCCCAATCAAGGCTTAAATTTCCAATACAAAACTGTGTTTACGAAATTCAAATAAGATGGAGATCTACGATGTTAGGCAAGTGAAAGTTAGACAGAACTCTGGGCTATCGGTCTAAATGTAACATTTGTTACCATTCAAATTTGTACAGAAGGCACTTCTAATAGATCAACAAGCGCCCAACATAATTTTTGTAAATTTTGTCATGTATTTAAATTGTGATTTGTTGATTTCATACAGACCAGAGTGAGATTGACATTACTATTAATCAACAACACCGAAGTAATTATGACATTACGCACACCCTGTCAAATTTTGATCATTTTGGCGGACAAACACTGAAAATTATGTTAACTATGAAATCGACATTAAAGTAAATAAATTAAATTTTACCATCAAGGAAGCATTTTTTGGAGATTCTATTTCTTGTATCATTGCTTGACTAGTTGAATAAATAATAATTTCAACATCCCCATTATTCAAATTGCATGGACCAATTGAAGATTTGCTAAAAATTTAACGTGTTAAGAAATTAATTTACTGCCAATGAATATTTTGTTGCATAAATGAACAAGTCTTTTGTGTTACCAATTTTTGTCATTCACAATCATTTTGTTAGCGGGTTTGATGTTTGGATAATCTAAGTAGAGAGTATTTATGTTTCCTTCATAATTTTGACAATTTTCTTCACCTGTTGTCAATGATTGCTGCAAAAAAATTAAGAAAGTCAGAAAAAATTAATAAAATGAAATTTAAGTATTGAATATTTTAAACAATTTAATGAAGAGTCTTCTGTTATTGCTGGCACTTGAGTTGTGTCATGTCGAGAGTCCAAATAAGTTCTGTTATGGCTGGCACTTGAGTTGTGTCATGTCGAGAGTCCGAATAAGTTCTGTTATGGCTGGCACTTGAGTTGTGTCATGTCAAGAGTGTGAATAAGTTCTGTTATGGCTGGCACTTGAGTTGTGTCATGTCGAGAGTCCGAATAAGTTCTGTTATGGCTGGCACTTGAGTTGTGTCATGTCGAGAGTTCGTAATAAGTTCTGTTATGGCTGGCACTTGAGTTGTGTCATGTCAAGAGTGCGAATAACTTTTGTCATTGCTGGTACTTGAATTGTGTCATGTCATGTCGAGAATCCGAATAACTTCTGTTATGGCTGGCACTTTCATGTCGAGAGTCCGAATAACAGAAGAGCATGCATAAGACGAAGGGAATGAAGCGAGTAGTGTGTGCCAAGACCGAGTTTAATCATCCATCCTCTCTGCCTACCCCTGCGAGGAACAGCGTGATGGTTAGTTACTTAGTTAAGAATTACAGTTTATGTATCACCTTTCTTGGACTTTCCTGGCGCCATTTATCCAAATTTTTCCAGACATTGTACAGAATCACGGATCGGAAATATTCCAGAAGTTTGCTAACATATATCTTGTGCTTGTCTTCTGCCTGCTTTAGTAGATAAGAGGGGCTTTTTCTGACCAAAGGAAAGTTTGGATTCTCTGCATCGGTAATAATTATCTCCGTATCCTCTTCTAAATATTTGTCTCCTTCCATTTTTATTTTTATTTTTGGTTGGTTCTCTATCAAATATTACATAGTTTGAAACCTTCTTAGTATGTATAAAAATGATAATATATTTGTGTTTTGGTCTTTGCTAAACTTATCAAATATATTCTTTTGCATTTTTTATAACAATAGTATCAAAATCTTGCCCCCTAAACCCAAACGATAATAAATATGTACATTGTTAAGAGGTTCACGTTTTAATTAGAAGAGATAGGTATTTAGTCATTGAAAGAGATGATAAAAGTATGTGCATTAAAATCAAAGCTTTTCACAATTTCGTACATAATATTATGTAACTCTGCTAACTAAAATCGTCCTAACTCAATTTTTTCTGTGAAGTTTAATTCGGCACATTTGGTAGATGTGAAGCTAGTAAGAACCCCTCTTTTAAATTTTCAGTATCGACATGCAACTATTAATAAAAAATATGGTTTTGGTATCCATTCTTTCTACTCACCAAATGTTTTTTTTTTGTTTTTTTGTGATCTTTATTTAGTACTTATCATGTTTTTTTATTCGTCATTATTTCCAGTTTTCTTCCACTATTAAAATGAATTAACTATTCATTTTCTTTTTTGGTATTAACATTAGATTGCTTCTCTTATGTACTTTATTACCCATAAATTATTTACTTTTCAACTCAACTTTAAATTTTGTACTAAAATGAATCATTATTTTGTAAATATCTATTTTTTTAAGTTAATTTTAATGTTTTTATTTATTTTTGGTGTTTCTCTGTCAATTTTTTTTTTGCTTCATAATTTGTTTAGAATCATTCAAAATAACTAGGTAGGATTCTACAGATTTGTTAAATGTATTTAAATTATGACAAGTAGGTAGGTGCGATTATATTAAAAGTTGAACTGCCTGGACAATTTGGTTTAGCACATCAGAAAAATATCCAATTTTCGTTCGAATTGCACCCAAAATCGAGGCATGGTTTTTCTCTATGTGAACCAATGGTTTCCTCTGTGAAGACTATTAAAAGTAAATAATCAAAACAGACTCACAGATGTTCATCTTGATAATTCCATTTGGATGGGGGTGACAAGTTATTCACCAAAAATTGAAAAAATTGGAAGTTTATAAATAAATAATTTATGTAAGCATTTTATTTTTTATTGGAATGTCTGATGTCCTAATTCTTTTGAAGTAATATAATAATATTATGTATGGTACGATAAAGGATGAGAAGAAAAACGTAAAGAAGGAATACGTATAAGTAGCTCACCAGAGACTTTCAATTTCAGAATATGTATAAGTAGCTCACCAGACACTTTCAATTTCAGAATATATATAAGTAGCTCACCAAAGACATTCAATTTCAGAATATGTATAAGTAGCTCACCAGACACTTTCAATTTCAGAATATGTATAAGTAGCTCACTAGACACTTTCAATTTCAGAATATGTATAAGGAGTTCACCAGAGACTTTCAATTTCAGAATACATATATATAAGTAGCTCACCAAAGACATTCAATTTCAGAATATGTATAAGTAGCTCACCAAAGACATTCAATTTCAGAATATGTATAAGTAGCTCACCAAACACTTTCAATTTCAGAATATGTTTAAGTAGCTCACCAGACACTTTCAATTTCAGAATATGTATAAGTAGCTCACCAGACACTTTCAATTTCAGAATATGTTTAAGTAGCTCACCAGACACTTTCAATTTCAGAATATATATAAGTAGCTCACCAAAGACATTAAATTTCAGAATATGTATAAGTAGCTCACCAGACACTTTCAATTTCAGAATATGTTTAAGTAGCTCACCAGACACTTTCAATTTCAGAATATGTTTAAGTAGCTCACCAGACACTTTCAATTTCAGAATATGTATAAGTAGCTCACCAGACACTTTCAATTTCAGAATATGCATAAGTAGCTCACCAGACACTTTCAATTTCAGAATATGTATAAGTAGCTCACCAGACACTTTCAATTTCAGAATATGTATAAGTAGCTCACCAGACACTTTCAATTTCAGAATATGTATAAGTAGCTCACCAGACACTTTCAATTTCAGAATATGTTTAAGTAGCTCACCAGACACTTTCAATTTCAGAATATGTATAAGTAGCTCACCAGACACTTTCAATTTCAGAATATGTATAAGTAGCTCACCAGACACTTTCAATTTCAGAATATGTATAAGTAGCTCACCAGACACTTTCAATTTCAGAATATGTATAAGTAGCTCACCAGACACTTTCAATTTCAGAATATGTATAAGTAGCTCACCAGACACTTTCAATTTCAGAATATGTATAAGTAGCTCACCAGACACTTTCAATTTCAGAATATGTATAAGTAGCTCACCAGACACTTTCAATTTTAGAATATGTATAAGTAGCTCACCAGACACTTTCAATTTCAGAATATGTATAAGTAGCTCACCAGACACTTTCAATTTCAGAATATGTATAAGTAGCTCACCAGACACTTTCAATTTCAGAAAGTAGCTCTCATCCTTTTTGAGTTTGGAGAACGCTGATTTAAACAGTGTTAGAAAGATTGTTTGTTGTCGCGCTTTTAGTTTGCATTTAAAGAAATACCGTAAATGCTCCTAAATAGTTAAAAATAATTCAGTGGAACAATATTTAGCATTTGCAAAATGTTTGTCAAGGTATGCAGCAATATTTTTTTTTAATGAAAAAAAGTGAAGTAACGATAACTTTTATAATACTTTGTCTAATTAAATATGTTTTTGAGTTTCTTGTAAAGTGTAGTTACAGTTTACAAGACAAAAGCCATTGGTAAGAGCATATGTCCATTTATAATACTAAAATTTGAGAGTCATTCATCTACTCTCAAGAACAGTATCTTATTTTGAAATACATTAAAAAAACAGAAAATTTATCTGAAATCGAATGTAATTTGAAAAATTTTTCTGCGCAATGTGCGTTCAGACAGTTCTCCATGAGACGCACATTGCAAAATGTCAGAGGCTTTAGAGGTTAAATCGTGTCTCTTGAATGGTGAATTCTGGCATCATGAAATTTGCACAGCTTTGTGTTTCTGGAATTCCTACTTCAATGCAACTATGTATTTTCAGCTTGCAACATCATTTCTGTAATGGGTTATTCAGCTTTGAAATATCCATTTATCTCTCACAAAATACGACAGTACGCCAATAATGTTCGTTCCATATTTTACAACTATTTAATGAGAAAAAAGAGTGGCAGTAAAACTAATAAATAAATGAAACTCAAATTAGTTAAATATCTTGTGTAATCATAGGTCACAATTACAAACAATAATCATAAAAATTTATACATACAAATTAACATAACTCACACTTAATTTAATTAAAAAGACATTCTGTGTTACGTATAACTCGAGTATCAATCACTAAAACCTAGCATTTTGTTAGACAAAAATTGGCACTGGGAACTTTAAGAGATAATTATTTAATAATACATACAATGGTGGGACAGCACTCTAATTAAGCGTAACTTTACTACAAATCTGCATACATGAAAACTGACGCTTTTGAGGGTGCCGTCTTACTGTCTGCTACCATGGACACAGATCTTTTCAAACCCATCTGGATCTTTGGATTTCCAAAACTGTTGCTCAGTTTTGTGACTCTATCAAATACCAGACTGCCGACGCCTTTCGGCTGTCCATGGAAGATGTGTGAAGCGAGTTCTGCGTTGATCTGGTTAGACTTCATGCTGTTGAAGCTCGCTATCAGCTCCTTGGCGGATGAACTGTTGCGGGTGACGGCAGAGTCTGATTTGCTCATGATATCCGGCAGATCCTGGATGCATTCGTTCCTTGGCTCGGAGAGTGAATGGTATCTCTTGAGGTTTATGTTGACGGGCGATGGAGGGGATTTTTTGAATGGTTGTACTGGAAGCAGGCTGGGAGAACTCTTGATGAGTGGATCTGAAGAGTTGGTTTTGTTGCATTTATCCTGGAACAGAAAATAACTTATTAATAGAGAGTAAATACATACCATGTAAATACTACAGTAAACTTATCTACAGAATATTTTTGACAAAGGCAACAGTTCTAAATTGATGGAAAAATCTATGTTTGTATTCTATCAAAGCAGTTCTAAAACGAGAATTGTAATAAGACAAATTTCCAATGTGCTCCGAATGTAAAATCCCTGCCGATTTTTTGTCTTCTGCAAATTGGCCAAATATGACTTTTTTAAAAGCATATTTGTCCAACAGATAGCTGTTTTAAAAAAAAAAAGTTTTTAACTGTCACAGGTGACATCTATATAATATAGAAATATAAAAACAAAAATGTTTTTGAATGCAACTTTATGTCAAAATTCCAAAGCAGAAGAACTTTGGGAGGTTTTAGATTTTAAACAAATGAACATTTAAATTTTTATTTTTATTGTAATTGTATACTATCACTTACCTAAGAACAATCCAGCCATAAAAACTCTGTTATATTGACATTATATTGTTTTTAAATCGTAAACAAACATTCAGATAATATTATGTCTATGTAAATGAAGAATTGGCAATGGATTGGGAATAAATGGATAGGAAAAAGCCACACAACTATTGTACTCATAAGGGATGAGCATGATACCTAACTATGTATGATAAAATATCATAATTGTGTACTATGTTATCGACAGAATATGCTACCTGTTGCATCTTGCGAACTCCGCAACTGCAGAGTTTTATTCCTAGCACTTTCAGAGAGCGCTCTCATTTGAGCCAACTGGTCGCACACTTGGTTATTGATGACCGAAAGAGAGTCTACTGTGTTCTTGTTGGCCATACCAAAAGCCCGTGTGACCTCTTCATTCACCTTGGACAACAAATTCTTCACATTGTCCAAGATGCAAGAAGAACTACTATCCAAACCTGACACAGTTTGATGGCTGTTTCTCATCTGAATTGTAACACTTGTTTTTTCTGTCACCACAGTTTTGCAGCACTTCCTACGTTTTCTTTTCATCTTTGTCTTTGATTTATCATTGTCTGAATGACTAGGATTATCTTGCAATAACTGTTGCTGAACCAAATTTATTTCATCACTGAGGGTTTTACAAATTCTCATGGTTTCTGGTGATGGGTCTTCTAAATCGGCCATATTCTTATAAAATAATTGATTTTCTTCCCTCGATTTTGCGACATGGGTGACATTTCTTCTAGCCTCTTGGTTTATACAACTGTGGGAGCTATCAATCGACTTGGTATGAATCAAATGATTTGTAAATTCAGTTATCAAACCACTGGCATCCATATTTATTGAGTGGTTACTCTCTAAGTACAAGGTGCTCGATGAGGACTGAGATGTTCTGCTTGAAGATTGTTTTTGTTTTTTGTGGTTTGTTTTCTGTTTGACGTTTGGTGTTTCGGTCAGTTCATCAACTTCTGTTTTTTTCTGTTTTTCTGGTTTACCTTGTGCATCAATAACAATAGGTGAAGATTTACTTTTTTGTATGTCTTTTCTTCTTGATACCTTCTTACAATCTACAAAGACTGGTTTGCAATCATTTTTACACGATTCTTCTTTTAAAGGTACTGTCGGTTTCATCCCTTCAGGGAGAATTGTATAATCAAATCCATCAGGTTTGTCAATTTCAGCAGGTGGGGATATCACAATAGCCTCTTTGTTCAAAACAGATTCATAAATTTCTTTCTGTTTTTGCAAATTCGATTCAAAAGTCTCTTTATTGAAGTCATCTGCAACTTCCTCACAAGTTGTTAAGTTACTGGATTCTATTGATTCAGCGTACGCATCAATTCCAGAATCGAGACAATCACTAATTTCTTTTGCCAAAAACTTAAGGTTATCTTCATAGGCAGAATCATAATCAGAAGCAATAGAATTATTTTGTTTGTGGAATTCAAAACTTAAATCGGAAACACTTTGTAGTTCAACTCTATTAGTAAAGTAAGCATTTTCATGCGTAGTGGGCAAATCGTTAAATGCTTTTAATGGAGATACCTTCTTTTTCATTGTGCAACTTATTTGTTGAATTTTTGATGCAAATGAGGAATATTCAGATTTTTCTGACACTGAGTCATCATCGGAATTAGCGCCAGCAATCTCGGTCATCAATTTGCCATTTGATTCTATCACTGTTGTATTCCTAGACTGTTTCATTTCCGCTGCATGATCCTGATGAATTTTCCATTCATCATTTTTAGCAGTCCCTTCAGTGGATGCAGAAGGATTTTGCTGTATTATTTTATAATTTTGAGTCAAATTAGAAACCAATGTGTTGCTAGAGAATGATTCTACGTAGTCTTGAACAGCAATCAAATCTTTGCTCAAAGTTTCTTCTAGTGGTGTTGTTTTATCATCTTTTGAACTAATCATTTGAATTCGTTCACTTTCGAGAACCTGTTTGTTGAGTGGTTTATTTAGAATCTTTAACGGTCTCTTTGAGAAGGATGTTGTTGGATAAACGTTTTTAATTTTATTAATGGGAAACAGTGGTGGGATGTTGTAAGGAATCTTAGTAATTTTATTTTGTGTAAAATTATTTCGAGAATCCGCTACTTTCTTCACACTCTTCAATGAACCCAAAAGATTTTTTTCCGTCGGCTTTGCATATGATCTGTAACTGACGATAGAGTTTTCTCTTGTCATTTGTTTAGTAAGTGGTTGAACATCAGTTATATCAATTATTTCCAAGGGTTTTCTTGGAGATATTGGATTTTGATTTCTAGGATTTCTAGACGAAAGTTTTTTATTAAAAAGCTCTCTTCTCCGAATTTCAGCATAATCTTTATTAAATTTCAAGTAATTATTGTTATTTCTTTGTTCATTGTAGGAAGTGCATTTTAAAATTTTAACTTCTTTTGTGCTGATATGGTTACTTAACTAAAAAGGGAACAGGGAAAGGAATGTGTTAATAATATTATCTGTATTAGGGAGTAAAGGAATAAAATAGTATTTTTTTTAAATATTGAAGGTTTTTCGTAATTAAACTTACAGATGAAATTTGTTGGTGTCCTTCTCTCAATAGACGATTCTGAAGGTGGTTTTTGAGATGAGATTCAACATTTTGGAAAACCTGTAAAAATTCAAAACAACATTATTGTAAACTTTACAACATCTTAACTATAAAGCGGAAAATCTCTAAGTTCTACAGTCACAATATTTGTATGAACTTTTCTCTCTAGAATCTCTTATGTCATTGCTGTTGTTTTCAACTCGCAGTGTCATTTTTGACATAGATAATATTGTGTAGGGTGAACTAGACTATGTTTGCCCGCATCTGGTGATTGCCCACTCTCACTTTAGTTGTCCCTTTCTCACTAACGTATGTAAATAACATATTGTCTCTATTATTTCAACCTGAGTTGACAAACTGCCATATCAGCAGAAACAGCATTTGATTCAGATTTCGTGAAGCGCATCGAAGTGTTTTCAATTTTGCAGATATTTATTATATTATCTGAACGTTGTAGAACATATTAATATTGAAAAGAAAACAAAATAAATAAGTGTGTACCATCTTCAGTGTTTAACTAATGATTTGTATCAAATCACTAAAGCGGGCCATCACTGTCATTCACTGTACATTTAGCTATTTATTTATTTTTTATTTATTAAAATTATCCTTTGGTTATAGTATAAAATAATCCATTAGATTATCGTTGGTAGAACCAAATCTACACCAATTCACAATTAAAATTTCCTTAAACGGGCAATCATTGGCTATTTTGCCCCTTCACGAAACTGTTAAAAATTAGTCAACACTCCACAAATGAAATTTGACGCTTGAAATATCCATACAAATTGAAAATATCTCCCAACTAAAAATAAATGCCGTCGATGGGAATTAAATCCGCACCTTCTGACGTCTGGTCAGTTGCTCTGGACCACTGAGCCACATCGGCTTATTTCCAACATGCCAAATAATTCAATATGTACTATCACTTCAATCAACAACGACTAATTATTGCTTATAATAATTTGTTATCCTTTGTGCTATGCATAAAAAACCTGATCTTATAAACATTATTTTATCATTAAAAAAAATAAGATTAATTTTATGTTCATTAATTACCTCAGCTGTGTTGGTAACATCGGATGAAGCAACAAAGCGTTGATTTTGATTTGCCAACTGAAAACAAGTGAAGCATTGTGTAAATAAGAAGCTTTTCAACAAATAAATTGTACTAAATTCTTATGGGGCCTGTTATTTATAGAATAGTATGCCTGGATTGTTTCAATACCTCTTCATTCTCTTTAATATTTCTCGAACTTTTAACACCATCATTGAATGCTTTTTTATAATTTTCTTGAAATAATAGTTTCATGTTTTTGTCTTGCAACTATGAAAATGAATGTGATGTTAGTAGTAATAATAAAATAATAATATCACCAGTAGTATTTATTATAAAATTAAAAAGATTTCGTCATACCAGTTTGTTTTCTTTGCACAATTTCTCAATTTTGTTCTCAAGAGTAGATTCAACCAATGATTTTTTCAACAACTCTCTCAACATTTCGAATAAATTTTTCACATCGTTCATCAACTATTATTAATAAAAATTGATTAGTCGTAAGATTATATCATAGAAAAGAGGAAACTGTTCATTAAGATCAGACAAGTTTTGCAAAAATATACATAGAACCATTTTTCATCCCATAGTTTCATTATTAGTGGTGCAACAATTACGATTTTCGAATCACATTGTGGAAAGAAAATTCAAGCAGTTTGTTTTATTAATTGCAAAAATGTGTACTTACAGAGTAGAAGGATTTTTATTGCTGCAAAATTGTTTAAAAATAACTTATCACATATTTTAAAGACAGAGTTAATAGCTAATAACTTGTAAATTCATTACACAAATTCATGTGACACAGTCATTTTCCAACCATAGTTATAAATTGGGTTCCATGATAACTCCACAAATGTCAATTCAACACACCTATAAAAAGTGTTATAATGTTATGAAAAATGATGAAACAAAAACTACGTTAAATAGGTTACATATGTAACCTAATTAAATTAAATACTAGGTTAAATAGGTTACATATATAACCTAGTTTTTTTTTCTTCACTTTTCTTAACTTTATAACACGTATAGGTGTGTTAAATTGTCATTTTGATGAGTTATCCTGTCACTATTTTCTGTTAGCCCTTTGAGAAAATTAAAATATGTTATTTTAAACTGCATACCACAGTCTTAAAACCCGTGGTTACAATAATCAGATTCGTAATTGTTGCACCCCTATTTAAAATCCTGATAAAATATAACACTTATGAATGATCGTAAGATCAGTTGCCAATCATTGATAAGTAGAGAATATACGAGACTAGGTTATGCAGGGTTTAAAATGAATTACTGTAATTTTTTGCCGTCAACTGTTTAATTCTATCCTCAAGCTATTTTTTTAATATATATGTAACTACTTCGCTAACTAAAATCGCAATTCATTTTGTTCACCGGCCTAAACAAGTGCATTCTCTGCAAATCACTGTTTCTCATGTATTTCCTTAGAAAAGTAGCTGTTTGAATCACAAATTTTAGTAAATAATAAATATCAACAATATTTACAAACATTTTAGTGTTAGTGACATTATCCTACGAAAGAAGCTCAAACAATACATTCTCCCACTTAAATGTTGCAAGTATCGCAAATGTATGTACAACAATAATTTGAACAGTCTTCACAGTAGGTCTGCAAATGTAAAAATCGATTGTCACTTTAAAATGTATGAAAATTATCCCATATTATAACACTTTTAGATTCATTTATTGAGTAGGTTTCCTCTAGTGGTAAACAATTTAGACATTAATTGAAAACATTTGTATTTATTTAGTAATCTTAGCGGGAAGCTAGAGGACCTACCACGAGATTCGAAAGCTCGAGCATGATTCAAGTTATCTTCAAAAGATTTTATGTAATAATAAAATGATTGTTTAATTAATGAATTATTATAAGCCCATGTAAATGAATGTAAGTTTAAATATCTTACCTGGTTGTAGAGATTCATGGAGTAGTCATCGAGACAGGCATCCATGGATTCATCGATCACTGTGCACGTGTTGCTTTCCAACTGGGCGCTAATGCAATTGTCTCCCCTGTCCACCATGTGGGGTGGGGGGTCACCAATACCAGTGTTTTTATTTTTACTTACAACTGCTGGTCTACTGACTCTCTTCCTGTCTTCTTCGCTCCTCGGTCTCGGCGATACCTTTGGTTTTCTTTTCGGAAGTTCCGGCTTCTCTTTTGGTGTGTTCTCAGTTTCTTTTGGCTTTGGTTTATAAACATCTTTTTTTTCTTCAACTATTGGCTCCGTTCTTTGTACAGGTTTATGCTCAGGTTTTTGCTCAGGTTTTTGTACAGGTTCAACTAAAGGCTTCACTTTATTTTGTTCAGGCTCTGGTAGAGGTTCAGGGACTCTAGTTTCTGGTTTTTTTTCTGGTTCTGGTTTATGTTCAGGTTTAAACAGGTGTTCAGCTTTTCGTTCAGCTTTACGTTCAAGATTCTCTACAGGTCTAGGTTTTCTCTCTTTCGATTTTCTACGTGGTGTTTTCGTTAGGTCAGTAGCATGATCAGATGTTTGGGTGAGCTTTTCGAATGTCTCATTTATCTTCTTTGTGTCAAGAGTTGGTTTAGTGACAGGTTTATCATCCGCTTTGTGAACTTGAGTCGATTCGAGATCTTGTTCAGATCTTAATAAATCCTGACAAAATGGATACCTTTCTGCTGTTTCAGCTGGCACTTCTTGAATATCGGTGTTAGCAATTTCGTGGCATTTACAATTTTTCGATGGTCGGTACAATCTATTCAATAAATCTATTTCTTCTTCTGTGGGTGGACATTTGCAATTCTTGGCTGGTCTGTTGATCCTTTTAGATTTGTCTTCACCTCGGGTAGCACACTTACACTTAGGTTTGTTAATTTGATTCAATTCCTCTTCTGCTGATGGTAATCCGTGTGATCTTCCAAACCCGCCGCGTAGATTTTCTAGCTCTTTCGTTTTACACCGAATTTGTTCAACAAGTGATCTATTTTTCTCAGCAAATTCTCCTCTCTGTATGACCATTTCTCCAGACACTTCTTCTAGTTTTGTCTCTAAAATGCGTACCTGTTAAACAAATGATGTGTAACAATTTCATTTTCCATTGGCGATCACAAATTTTATCCAAAGTTATAAAAATATGTTTGAATCTGATATTTAAACCCGTGATTTTAATTTGTGCAACACAAAAACTGAAACTCAGTGATGTGTGTCGAAAGCAAAAAGCATTATGGTAATTATTGACAGAATAATAATAATACTTAATTGTAAGTTAATTTGTTTAGTCACACTGACAATTAAAGTAAAACAAGTGTTAAGAACATAATAAAAACCTGCCCCTTATTAAAATTTTAGAGACAAGCAGTTATGAAAATGCAGATTGGATATTTATATTATGATATTGAATAATGTGCAATATTATGGAAGTTATACTTTACAAGATGTCAATGGTTTAATTTTAAATAAAATTTCACAGTTGGTACTAAATATAGGTACATATTATTATGTACATAATATTAGTGTTGATGGTTTTTTTAAATGTTGTTTTTTTTCTGAAAATCTAGATTAGAACTGAGGAAGTTAAATATATTGTAGGCAGTTCAGAAACCTACAATCAGCACAAAAAATACTGACATTTTGTCAAGCACTGGAAAAGCAAAACTGAATAAAAATGCGATTTTATGCTCTTTTGATTTTTAGAAGATTGTTAAAAATACATAATACAGGGAAGGTGAAATAATTTATTGACAGAATCCAACAACCAAGGGAATTTTTAAATTTTAAAAGGTTGATAATAATGACTCTTTCCTCTTCATCCATATAATACAAGTTTCTTTTCATAGCTACCTCTTCAACCAGCTCGGCAATGGTGATTCCCTTTTCCCTCAGGTCCTTGGTAGCCTTGCACAGGTCCTTCTTGAGCAGGTTGACCTCACACTGGCAGGTGGCTTCTATCTCTTTCTGCATCTTCTTCTGCTCCGACAGTTCCTCCTGGATTCCAGCTGTCAGTCTTCTCTGGGATGCCAGCTCTTTCTGCAAATGATGCAAAGAAAAAACAATTACAAATTGGCATCGCTTTCTTTAGTCGTTTCTTCATTGCTCCAATTTCTTTTATGAACGAGGCTCCTCCACTCTTCGTGGTTCTGAGCTGCGTAGAAAGCTTCGGACACCGACGTTCTGGACGCTTGTGATATTTGGAAATGTCGCCTTGTGATAGAGACTGTTTGTATAATCTGTTTTCAAGAACACTGAATGAACTTGTGAATTTCACATGACAGATACATACATGTATGTGCAGGCAGCCCAGAAAGGAATGAGACTAAGAGCAAGAGGATCTACACAACTAAAACCATTTCAAGCAATTTTTCGAAACTGGATGGCAGTCTTTCACCAGGGCGATATGGAGAGAATCTTGCACTACTTTATTTATTTATATATTATGTGTTGGGAAGTAAGAGCTTCACAGATGCACTCATAGAGGGCAGTGCATAGAGCTTGCTTTGAAGTCCGCAAGATGGCAGCTAATAGTCAGTAGTCGCAAGGACCAGTTAGAATGCTCCCAGACAAACTTGGTGTTTTCAGATCTCATTTAACCAGCTTCTAGTTAGGTCGACTATCGAGTCACCATTGTAATACGCGAAGTATTAATAAATCCCTGATTTAACAAAAAGAACCTATTATTTAAAATCTCCTTCCACGACGAGTCGGAGAACTGTTTGTGGGAACACAAAATTATGTAAATTATTAACTGCCTTTTTAGGCTTCTTATAGTGAAAAAAAATATGTAATACAATTCCATTACTATTTATACTTTTCTTTTTTTATACATAACTAAACTGTCCCAGCAACAATATTTTGCATTTATTAAGTGATAAATTGAAGACATCATTATAATGTCACGTAATTATTACTCTGCATTAGTATTCTGGGCAATGAGTACATATGACAGTACATAGTTAGTTTCAGAATTACGGCAGTAATAAATCAAAATTAAAAAATAAATCCTGGCCCAATATCTAATATAGGATTTTTCTTATTAAATACTCTAAAAATACATACATTAGAAGATAGACGCAAAACAAACGATTTAACGTTCTTATTCAAAATACTTAACTCTAAATTCGACTGTTGTGAACTCCTGCAACTTATAAACATACATACACCCACAGTAACAACACGACAAAATACAATATTCTACAGCAGCACACATAAGCGTAACTACATTGCCCACTCTCCGATACAACGACTTCACATCATGGGAAATCATTACTTGGGTGATGTTGACATATTCAATACCAACTTGGCAAGTTTTGTGGATCATTTAAAACATTTATTTCAACAATACTCCTAAACACATCATGTAAACCTACAAATAGCTGTAATTTTCTGTTTTTGTTTCTTGTGTTTGTACGACTTGTTGCATAGCTTTTATCAAATGTAATTTTATTCTTATTTTTTATGTTTCAAAGTATTTGTCAAATTAAAATTATACTACCAACCATGTAAAAGCCCTCTGGGCGTTAAATAAATAAATATTAATAATAAGTTTCACTACACAGTTAACTTTGTATATTTTGTCAGGGTTTTTCATATTGGCAAATATGATCAATGGATTGAGCTATAGGTCTTAGTTGTCTTTTCACTAGATAGAAAAATTATTAAGAGGTTTAAAAGAAGAAAAAGATTGCCAATAGCATTGTAACAATTATTTAGAGGCCGGACACAGTGGTACAGCTAACGGTGGCAATTCAAATATCTGGAAGTAAAAAATACCTTTAGTCCTTCTTCGGTTTCTTCCATCTGAGTCTTAGTTTGCAAGAGCTCCATCTGAGAACTCTCCACTTGCGCACAGAGTAACTCCTTGTGTTTGCTGAGATCTCGCACTTCCTCCAATATCTTCTTCTTTTCAAATTGTTGCATTGATTCATTCTCCTCCATCTCTTGGACCTAAACAAGAAATACGTGTTATACTACGTTAGTGCAATCAACAAAGCACAACTTACAAAGATGACAGTCTGATCGAGTGTTTACAAGTAGTAATTCCAGGGCCGATCCTAGACTCTTTTGTCACCCAACCCCTCCCCAATAGTTTGTATTTCTGCATTAGAATTGAATCAAGAATATTTTGTAAGAATATCTCTAGTTCGCCAGCATATCCTTAAGAATACTTTAAAAAAATCATTTCTATGAATATAACTAGCTTTTCTGGGAAAACTACTTATCTGGTACGACGGTACAATTTACAAAAACATCACTACGAAAAATCACGTAAGCTAGTACGAAAATAACGCAGCGAAAATTTTGTGTCGGCATTCAAGAATTTAAAACAAGACCTCAAACAAAAGAAGGTGCCCATGTCACTTGTTATTCACAGAAAGGGCGTGATTTTTTATTAGAGTTCGTTGGTGGCTTGCCATACTGATGCTTGTGAACGGTCTTTTGTTTTTGGTTGAACTATAGTTTGCACAACATTTAAGTGACATTTTAGGATTTATCCTCGCGCGTCTTTTTTTCTCATTTCTCATCCTAAAGATCACAAAACAGTTCATTTGGATAGTTTAAAAGTACATTGTTTAAATCTGTAATGAATTATGCAATCAACCTTACTCACTTTTCCTTCAATCTGTTCGCACTTGGTCTTCCACTTGTTGCGATCTTGCGCAAGATGTTTCTCGTTCTCCTCATTCTCCTTGATCCTCTGCTTGTAGGATGACTCCATGTCAGCCCACATCTCGTCTCCCTTGGTGAGGGTCTCCAAAAAGGCCAGCTCTCGCTTCTCCAACTCCTCGATGCGGTGCTTCATCTTCATCTCATTAGTGAGCAGCTCCTCAATGCGGTTCTTGGCGTAGTCCTGACAGTCGCAGAGGTGTCCATCCTGAAACATTGCAATTACCTTTCACACCCTGTGCATATTTTAAAATACATGGATTTAAAATTTCCTAGAGCGAATAAAAGGCAGTTTCTCTTTTCAATTTCTGGTATAACTGGCTTTGAGTGATTTTTTTTTTATTACAATAAAAGATATAAATTATGACGAGCCACAAAGTAAATGCTTATTACAAATATGTTTTTTTTATTAGATCGGTAGCCATCTGTATGGTGATTTTTGCGTAATCTCGAACAATTTCTGAGTTTTTGGGATGTAAGTTTTGAGGGTATTTCTTCAATGTTTATGTTTAATGTATTTTTAAAAATTAAATAAAATGTTATGTTTTTGGTATACAATGTACGATTTGTCATTTTATGTGAAACCTGCCCTCGGAGACCCAATATTCTTTCAACTAAAAGTTGCAATAACTTCTAAACTATTAAAAAAACAGCACAAATTTTCAAATACTCTACTAATTATTATCAACAATTAAATATGGTCTACCACTGCCAATTTTAATTCGGGTCTCAAATGGTTAACCTGCAACATGCCAAGATGTAAAACAAAACTTTTGTCACCATTTAACCTTTAGCAGTTATTGGCTACTTATCTTTTTTTTTCTTTTTTTTTTAATATTAACTCCACACAGAAGGCCTTGAAGAAAATAATTTCCCTCGGGGCCTATGTCATCTTTGGGGATGCTGTGTGGAGGTTGAGTTCCTTCCTCTCCACAAAAAGAGTCTTTTTGTGGAGAGGAAGGAGTGAACATGGGTCTTGAAGAGTCCCATGTTGTAGGAGGGAGGAAACACAGAGGCCGGCAGTTCGTTCCACAGCCGAGCTGTTGAACTTAAGAACAAATCGTAGAAGCGACCCGTTCTCATGTGACAAATGTCAACCGTGTACAAATGTTGGGCGCGCGTTTGGCGTGTATCCCGACTACGCACCGGTGCCGAAGGGATCAATGACGCTAGTTCCTCAGAGCATCTTCCATTGTAATACTGATAGAACAAGGACAGCATACCTACCTGACGCCTGTGCTCTAAAGATTGCAGTCCGTTTGTTAAGATTGGGTTGGAATCTATCAAACGGACTGCCCGTTTTTGCACAGAGTCAAGGGTTTTTTTCAGGTATTTAGGGGCTCCGGACCAGAGATGACTGCCAAATTCGACAGTAGGGCGCACTTGCGATTTGTACAGGGTCAGCAGTTGTGTACTATTAAAGTATCTGCGGGCCCTGTACAGTACGCCCAGCTTCTGAGAGGCCAGCTTTACTCTGGCTTCGATGGAGCCCTCGTACCTGAGCTGGTCACTTATAGTTACACCAAGCATATCAATGGAAGGCCTGTTCGGAAGATTGCTTCCGTTGAAGGAGACTAGATTATCATTTAGATCCTGATAGTAAACCTTATCTGCGTATTTTTGTATTACCAGCCATAATTTTTTTTTGTATTAGGCAATTCACCTTAAAAGCCCTAAATTACTATCTACTAATAATCATACAGTTAATTCTGTTTACCTGACTGATTTCAGACTGATATGAGATTTTAGAGGCTCCCCCTCTCAGATTGATTCTTTTGTCTACCTTTCCCACGCCGCCCACTTCCTCAGCATTACGCTTTGGTCTAGCCGAGTCCTTCTTCTTGCAGACTATTTGGATCTCCTCATTGTCACCAACCAAACTGGAAAATAATCAATATGTATATATCAGTTTCCTTAAATATCAATGCTATGAATTAGTTCCAAGCCTAACAATAATGCTAGAGAAAAAAATCACATAGCAAAGGTGTGCATATGACTAATTTAGGAATCCCTTTGTTAACCTGCCTCACAGCAGCACCCAACCGGATGGTGATATAGTTCCCCTGGTTGTATAATGTGTAGCTAGGATAACTCTGTTCAAGAGGAAAATGTTTTATTAAAACCCAATCGCTGCCAAGCAGTTGTTAACATAGTTTATGACATCTAAATAAAAAATAGTTTTATAATCTTAATTAACAAATTATGCTTGGCAGCAATTGGATTAACTTGGAGTTTTGCGCCATTCACATGTATGGAGAGAGTCGAGATATTGCGTAGCATATTACCGTTAGTGGCAGCGATGGCTCGGAATTCTGAATCACATATAGATGCTCATGGCAACCTATGGGTTAATTGCAATATCTTGATCACATCAAAGGAAGATTGAAGAAAGAGGAGGCAGCAGAAAATGCCATATTTAGTTGAGTTAAGACACTTCTGAGTAAAGATTACCTTGATGCAAACGTAGGACAGGGCCTCAAAAAAGTACACACCACTTTCATGTATATTCCCATATATTATCCAAGTCCTCTATATAAATGTGTGTTGGTTATAATATTATGGTTGTGCCTTGTATTGACTAATTGTAATTCTTACCTATTTAGCTGTTTTTCAATCAGAGTAAACGGATCGCTCTTTGGTGTGGTAGAGCTGGCCTGATATCCAATCATGGGCAGCTGGTTGTGTGAAGTCCTGGATCTGTTGCTTCGGCGACATGTCTGACACCTGGAATTCGATGCTTCCTGGAATTACAACACAAAATAAATTAATGCATTCCATAAACTTTTACTTTTACGAACAGTAGACCTCGCATCCAAAAAAAGCATGTTTCAAATTTTTCTTATTTTAAATAAAAACTAAAATTTCCCCTGACATCATAAGATTTTGTGCTTAGGTACTTAATACCTACCTGATTAATTATAAACCACATATTATTTTCTGTAACATTTTTTTAAAAATTTCAAATAAGGAATTATACAATTTGTCAGAAATGACAATGACAGTTCTTTTTTCAAACATTCTTCTGGCAAGTGAGTACCATAATATTGATTATTCCGATTTGACAGCTCAATAGAAGAATCCATGCTAATGCGATCTCTAGCGGATAAAAAAGCTGTTTCCAACATGGCCAGCATCTTGAACCGGGAACGAAATGTACAGACAAACAATACGCCAAACGGTCGAGTAAAAACAGGACTTTACTACGCTTAGCCAATTAAAAGTTTTTTAGTGTGATGGCAGTTACATGAATGAAATCTCCTAGCGAAAACTTTTGCAACCTTTTGTTGTCGAAAAACTTACTTTGCCATAAAAGTTATTAGATAGCTTTTGGTGATGTTGCCATCCACATAGTTTCTTAAATACTTTTACAATATATAAGCCGTATTGTGGTACTAGGAGACATAGCTAAATATCCAGTATCAATCCCAGTTAATCAGGCAAATCAAAGGAATAAAGTCGATGGCCTAGCATGTGTGCGCTAAGTACAGTTTTAAGCAAAATCAATTAAGCATTTTTTTTTTTAAATCATTTATCCAGATTACTCACTTTGTAAATAGATGTTTCGTGGTAAACTTACATTACTTATTTCATCTAGAATGGATAAAAAGCAGATATTCATTCTAGAGTATTCTTATAAATTACATTTTTAAATTGCACTCAACGCATGTGTGCGCTAGGCCAACGAAGTGAAACACGGGATACAAATTTGTACCGCTGATAGCTCAACTCTCCCTCTTTCACATATACGATGCATGTATCTAACATAAAGAGATGCTTATCTAACATAAAGAGATGCTGCAATAGAGATTTTACTTGCAGAACCACATCTTAACTGGGAAAAGTTATTATAATCAATATAATGTCTAGTAAATCAGTGGATTTACTTACTTTAAAGTCCATTCCCGAGCATCCCTCCATGATTTTGTAGACGTTGTAGCAGACGAGCGCCGGAATTGACTTCTCCATCATCTTGAGCTTGTCGCGCATCTTCTTCTCGTGGCGCTCCTGTTCCATGTTCTTGTATTCGAACTCCTCGGCCAGCTCACGATAGCAGTCTGCCTTGCTGACCGCGCTGCTCCTCTGGTCGTCCATATCGCGCAGCTTGGCGGTTAGGATATCAAACTCCGCCTCTAATCTGGAATGATAGTGAGATTAGGTTAGGTTGTCCCATCAGCATAGAAATACAAGGTTCGGAAAATAAATTTTGCAACATTATTAACTTCGTCCAGCGCATGTCTCGCACCGTGTGGACGTGTCTTGGGCGCACATCACCTCGCAAACACGCGACCACACTGCACGAGGTGTGCTTTTTCTGGGGTGCCTCGAAACTATGGGGGGGGGAAATACAAGAAGAGGAGGATAACAAATAATTATAGAAGCGGTAGGTACTTATTTTTATGTGATAAATGAAGAACATTTTAGAAATATCTAAATATTTTTTTTTGTAATAAATAGAATTCTTTAGGCACACAATAACTTGTGGCTCAGATAGTATCTGTAAAAAAAGTACTTTTCACTCCGCGGCAACAATAATTTTTTTAGTATTGTAATTTTTTTTTTAAAGACAGGAGACGGTTAACGTAGAGTTCCCGTGAATATGTAGGCCATACGCCCACTGTGTTATCTCCCATTTTATATCATTCCTTTAACAGTAACCCGGTCCCTTTTATAAAGTTCACCAGGGTTGTCATTGGATTTGTGGCTATGTCTTCTGGTTCTAAAATGTGTCTTTCCAGGTTTTCTATTTTACTGTTTTTATTATTGTAATACAGTTTTATATATTATGTAAGGATACTTACTCTTGGTTGTGTAATCTGGTATCGTTCTCAGATTCCTCAAATTCACATCGCTCTTCTTCAAGCAGCAAATATTTCTTCCTTAATTTAGATAGATCAAATTCCAGATTCTGAAATAAAACAAAAATTATGTCAACACCTTATAAGATACAATGCAGAGTAGGCATGAAGCTATTTTGTACCAAGTTAAAAATGCTTGTAGAGTCCTTACCTTAATTTTGGATTGCAAATCAACCTCTCTTTGAAGTCTCTGTGCCAATTTCTTGTCTCTTACGTCTCCCGAACTTTCATACACGGCAACTTTATTCTCTAAAACTGCAATACGGCTTTCATAAATTTCTAGCTTCTTCTTCTCGCGTTTCTTCTGTTGTTTCAGATCAACAGGACTGCAATCAATGAAATCATTGGCTCTATGCTTATATCTGAGATTCTTGCTGCGAATAGCACCAGATTTCTCCAACTGTTCCCTAATTTGATTGAGTCTCTGGACTTCGGTTGCGAGATCGCTCTCGGGCTCGGCGCAAATACAGTCACACCACTCTGTTTGAGTTTCTTTACTATCCCAATCTGAATCTTCGAAGATTCCGCTCTCTTGTAAGCCGTAGAGCAATTTCTTTGAATCGTCTTTCAACAAAACATTCAAAGGTGGTTCAGAGTCCGTATTACTTGGTACAGATTTAATGAGATCAGTGGATTTGTGTGATTTTTGTGAATATGGTGAAATGGTAGCGATTATGCGGCCAGATTTTGTAAGGTCAAACTCGTTTTTGTTGAAATCGCTGTCGGCTAGTTTTTTGTGTTTCACCTGAAATCAAATATTATTGAATAATTAATTTTGCTTATTGCAAGCCTTTTTAAATAATAGTGTTTTGTTACGATCATACCACCTACGAATGGGTATCAAACTATGAAACAACAAAGTAAAAATATGGAAAACTGATAAAAAAATAGAAAAGATTACAACTTGAAAAATTTTGACATTAAAATAATGCTAAAACAAATGCTTCATTCAAACATTCAAATTAGAACTCTGAAAATGAAATCATAAAGGCTAGATAGTTACCTACAAATCTCAAATGAGACTGGGTAGATATCTAATTGCCAACTTACAAAACCAAAGATTTTATTGTGATGATGTTTTATTAATTTTTAAATGACGATTTATGAATTATTCACAATCTTATCTTATCTTTTATTTACATATAAATAAAAATGTAAATGTTCGTTTGTTCAAAATATTAAATCTCCAAAAGTTCTTCACAGATTCCTTTGAAATTTTGACACAAAATTGCATTTGAATATGCGTGTGTTTTTATATTTCTATGTTATATAGATGAAAAACATGCTTTTTTTTTAAACAGCGCCATCTGTTGGACTTAAAAACAACACGCGATATTGTTTCCCTATCTGCACTGACAGACTGAGCCACAGCAATCCTTGGCGGGGTACAGCTAGTACATGATAAAAATTATAAATTCAGAATCAGCGTTTGTTGATCTTAAGCGTAAACATTTCAAAATTTTATTTTCCCTCGTGCAGTCCACTTTTTTAAATAATTTAGGTAGGTATATAACATTCAAATGTTTGAATTATTGTTGCATGTTATTCAGCATTCAAAGGGTTATGATTTGGACACATAATATAGGAATACAATGACAAATTACCATAGTATAATCATCATCTGGTAGTGTGCCACTTAAGGCTTGAAGGTTCCACAGCAGCTGAAGAACTTGCTCTAAGCAAATCCTGTCGCTCTCCGACTGAGTTCTCAGCATCATCCTCTCCAACCTGTATCTTATATCCTCTGTCTGGTTATCAGAGTCGAGGATGGAATCCTCCAACAGAATAGGATTAATGACTCCTTTGTGATTGTCCATGAAGTTAATGGGCTCACATTCTGTGAAGCTGGTGGTTGGAGTGGTGAGGATCCTATGGTTCTTGGTGTGAGGAGATCCGGGTCTTGTTGGTGACTTGTAGCCGGAGTCTGACCTCCTCAGCTGCGGTGAAACGGAGTTTTTCAGTCTGTTTTCCGGTGAAGTGCATCCTGAATCAGAGTCGGTCAACTCTTCTAAAGAATTCCGCTGAAATGGACAATTACAATTCAAAAGTTAAAACAATTTTTCAATTTTTTTAACATATTTATTTTTCTCATGTCGCGACCCCGTCACATTCAGAAAGGGGAAGATTGGAATTGAATGAATGTGATTTTTTTGTCTGGATATATTTTTTTATGAATAGATTGCATGCGTTTTTAAATGGATTAGAAAAATTCCTTTTTCTACAAAGAATGCGGAAAAGCTACCAAAAAATGTTTTGTTATTTTATAATAAGCTCCTTACGTAAAATATATGAAAATGACCTGATTCGTTTGGTTTTATTATTAAAGTAAAATACATCGCTAACTTTTGACAAGCCTTACAAGGTGTTAGCTAAAAATAGAACGCTGCGAGTCGAAACCGGCGAGCGTCACTTGGGCTAGCAGAAATCGGAACGAATTTAGCGCGCGAGTGTGACTCGTTAAAAAGCATTAAGCGGTTTGATACCCCACGCTGAATTTTTTTTAATATGGCCACAATGGGATATATATTATTATATTTTAACATGTGATATTTAAAACTGATGATATTATTTTGTGCACGCAATTTTTTTTAATTTTCTTTTATTATAGCGACTATTTAAACATTGTACATAAAAATATGATATTAAATATTGTATACTAAATTGTATTTCTTAGTCCTCGTCACTGGGGTGACCTGTGCTGAGCAAACTAAAGTTATTTGTTTTTGGTTTATTAGTTATCTTTGTCGTTTTTAATGTATTTTTCAGAGTTTTTACCAACATATATATTTATACCTACGAAATTGTGAACAAACTAACTGATTATTAATTTGATTTATTTCTATGAACTTAGATCTAATGAGACTTGGTTAAATCAATATTTAAAACATTCTTGTATTAATACCTCGATTTAAGTAATGTCTTGACTTACTGATCGCCGATGCAAAATTTTCGCCACGCGCCAGCTGATTCTATTTTTGTAATAACTTATTTGATTTTTACAAAATGGTGTTTATTTAAATTGTATTGTCTTGCCAGGTAATGTGTTTATATATTTATAAAAAAAATATGTAATCTACTACAAGAAATTTCCCCAAAATATCTAGTTATATTCAGAGAAGTTAACAGTTCAGATAGCTGGGACAGCAACCTACAGCAAGCCACGTGAGGTATTATTTAAATTGCTTCTGTTTGTTTCATCATTTGATTGAATTTTTTTAAGGTGTTATTTTTTTTAAATGTGAAAGATTTTATAAAAATACTGAATGCTTTAGAAATCATTCCTGAACCGAAAAAATAATTTTAATCTTCTTGCAAGTGACTAATTGAGACCATATTTTCTCTTTAGTGTTTATGAAGCCAGAAACTACTCATTAATGTTTCCAAAAAAGGTTTTGTAAAACTTAATAGAAGCACTGCCAATGAGAAATTATTTTTATTTTGTTTTTGTAACAAATAGAGAAAAAGATATCCTCACCGGGATCTACCGTGCTGAAGATTTCATTTACATATAATTTAAATTTAGTAGTATGAATAATATGAAGTAATTATAAATGTATAATATGTATAGTGTTTTTTTTCGGAAATAAATATAAACATGTTAGATTGTGTTTTTAGTGCAGATAGGCCTAAGTCGTAAGTCACTAGATATAAGTCTTAGATGTAAGTCACTAGTTTTAAGTCAGTAGTCATAAGCTTTAGTCGTAAGTTACTAGATGTAAGTCTTAGATGTGAGTCACTATTATGAATCCTAGTCGTAAGTCAACTGTGTTTATTATTCAATACATATATTTGTACAGCGCCCTTGAAATGATTTCTCACGAAAACGCCTGTAAATAAATCAGTCAAATATTCTTATTATTTGAGTGGTTTCCTTTTCAGTCTGTATTTGGTGTCAGTAAATTTTCTATTTCTGATCTCTCTATGTTTTGTATTCAGCTGTTTCTTTTTTGACATTTAAATGTTATAATATTGTTGTGATTTTTTAATGAGTGGAATTTTTCTGAAGATATTATTATTAAATTATAGGAAGCTTTTTTACCCAAATATTATACATATTTGTATTTGCTTGTTGGATATGTTTTTGAACCTGAGATCTAGTGTTTCTAATGTATGTATTAGTTGTTATTTCTAGTGTTTTGTATTTCTGAATACAAAGGAGAGAATACATTTAGAATAGAGTTGTTTAATTGACATGATGTTAAGATTGTTCAATATTCCCTAAGTGCTATTCCTTACAGGGTCTTTCAAAGTTATTTTATTATTTTTCTCTTATTCCGCTTCACTCTTAATACGCAATATTTCACTTTCAAATAAATGGATATAGCTTTATTAATTCAAAACATGATTTATTATGTGGGGGGAGACGGAAAAATACACACTTTTAATTCTAATTTCGTTTATTAAGTCACTTACGCGATATGTCAATTAGTATGCGGCGCCGTTATAGTCGCAGCCGACGGCGACTATGTTCATATCAAGAGTTGGATTATATTCATAATATCGTATTAGAATTAAATCACAAACCAGTCTATACAAACCTAGCGTAGCCCACAAACTACTTGAAAACTGGGATATAACTCTAAAGGGGACGCGAGCAGGCATTATTAAAGGTTCCCCAACATTTATAGTAACTTTTAGTAATAATATAACTAAATTCAAGTATTAATTCAAAGTAAACATTCCATATTTACCGTGAAGCGGAATTCGTAACCTTTACCGTTATTTTGATTGTGGTTTTTTATATTTATTTATTTCACCCCTATTAAAGCTTTTACATACATATATATAAAAAATAATATTATAATAATAATATTGACATGATTTTAGGATATTGTCATTTGCATAGCCCTGTCCGATAATACCATATTCTAACAGTGATTGGCAAAGAGCCAGATCTTGATGGAATCCAATGGAAGAATCCAATGGATGGAATCTATGACTTGATCATTTAATAATATGCGTATCATGTTAAGATTTAGTTTTCAAAAATTTATGGTCATTTTTTATGTTTCTTCTTTTCTTGAGACATGCATCCTGCACAGCCCTTGGTGACCCTGACCTTATATTATTTGTTCAGTTCATTTTACTTACACATTACTTTTCAAGTTACGGTGCCGGTAGGACTATGATGCCCCCTCCTTATTGGGTGATTATGTGAGGTGAAAGAAATAGGAAAGCTGAAGGAGAAGGTATTCTGGAATTTTGGAAGAACCTGGCTAGTCAAATCTTGTCACAAAAATAATAATATTTTTTCCCCTGAGCGATACTCAATCAGTCTTACTTCTAAAGATTCCCTAATTCCCCGCTGCAGTGCAGGTATAGCTATACTGTGAAGAGGCCCGTATACTGCTAGTAAAAAAATATTTACTCGTAGTTATATTCATGCAAGAGATTGTTAGACTAGCACCACTTTGTTCCAATCCTCAAAAACACGGTTATTTTCCATTTCGCGATTAGTTGGTAACTTAACGTTTATTCAGATGACATTTGATGTTTATTTACTCGGCCTCCTTTGAATTGCTTCAAAATTTGGCTAATTTGATTATCTGTTCCGTATTTGCTTTGGTAAATCGATATATCGATTTAAAATATTCAATTATTGAAGACAATATTAGCGATTTCTAAACGAAAATCTGAAACAGAAAAATCAGAAAAGGATACGGTCACATCTAGGACTCGAACCCAGGGCCCTCGCCTTGCCGGGGCACCGCTCTACCACTGAGCTAATGGGACCCTATCCACTTCGGTCACTTTTAACTGTATCATACTTCGAATAAGAACTACAAACAATGTCTTAATTTTTTCACCGCACATTATTTTTATTGGCAACTATCTTTATGTATGATCGCAAGATTCAACCCGAACTAAATGCAATCTAGACAGCGTCTTTCAGATAAACCTATCTTATTTTTTTATTTTATTTTAATGTGCGACATCTATTGACTTTTCTGCAAGTCTATGATGAATATTTATTTTTTGGAATAACTTTATTGAGTAAAACCTCAAATTGTAATATTTAATTATTGAAGACAATATTAGCGATTTCTAAACGAAAATCTGAAACAGAAAAATCATCCCGTATCCTTTTCTGATTTTTCTGTTTCAGATTTTCATTTAGAAATCGCTAATATTGTCTTCAATAATTAAATATTACAATTTGAGGTTTTACTCAATAAAGTTATTCCAAAAAATAAATATTAAAATATTCCTCTGATAGTTCTGCCTATGGGTATTACTGCTTTTTTACATTTTCATTGTGCGAATTTTCCGTCATAAGATAGTCCTGAGTCCTAATCCTGAGGGTAGGGCGGTTTAAAAATCTGTCAGTCACTAATACTGCGGTATTACGGCCGGTATACGCAGTACGTGATTATGAGTAACGTTTTTGACTAACCTGTTCTTATCTCTTCATTATACTTTTTGAGTAAGACAGAAAGTATCTTCCATCCGGTATAATTTGTCATACCTTAATTCCCATGCTTATCACAATACCATAACCACTAACCATGCCATGCCATGCTCTTATGAACAATTTATTATTTACAAACAACAAAACACAACAATAAATCACCTCTAACACTAAAAAGCAAAACATGCA
This sequence comes from Hesperophylax consimilis, assembly GCF_061612785.1. Classification (NCBI taxonomy): domain Eukaryota; kingdom Metazoa; phylum Arthropoda; class Insecta; order Trichoptera; family Limnephilidae; genus Hesperophylax; species Hesperophylax consimilis. Next base: position 6,007,248 of record NC_142846.1, read on the forward strand.
TTTAATAATAAATCTATTGATATGGAAAAGTCAAATATCAGAGGAACATAACATGAAAATGGATGCATAAAAACATTAGAGTAACTTTGTTGCAAATTGAGAGAAATTATTTTACCAAAAACAAACTTCTAATTTTATTGATTATGTTTTTTGTAGGATTAATATTATGACGCAGTCAGTTCTTATGTCAAGATAATAATGGTTTACGTAATAAACATTAAAAAATTAAACGTAATAAAATAAAATTGTATCACATTATTTTCTGTTAGAATTATTGGGAACAGCTCCTATCTATAAGAGTGTTGCAAGAAAACTAATATTACTAAAAATTGCAGTGCAGAATGCAAGAATATAACAGTGCATTGTGAATATTTTTATAAACCTCCCGTGAAAAAATCATAGTGTGAAATTGTCAAAGGGCGGTACTTGATGCAAAATATAAAGATATAATTTTGTTTGTCAATACTTCTTTCACTAAGTTAGTCTTTCAATGTTTTGCATAAAGTACCGGTCACTCTGTATATACACAGTGTCCAGAAAGTAATGATATAAGCGAGAAACCGGTGAAACTACATCGCATAGAAAACGCAAAAAACTTATTTTTTTTGACTTGAGCATTTCAATACTTTTTTTGAACTCTTTTCCTTTACCGGCAACTAAAGGGTTAAAAAAAAATTTCAAGCCTTATTTACGCTTCGACGTATTTTAAAAACGTTAAAAAGTTAATTCTAACCCCTATCGACAGATTTTTTTCATGTTTGACCTAAAATTTTCCATCTGCTAATTACTCGAAAACGAAAATTCAAATCGAAAAAAATTATACGAAAAAATCGACTTCAAATGTGATGTAGATTCACCACTTTCCTGCTTATACCACTAGTTTACGGACACCATGTAGGTATATGATTATAGGCTGGGCCTCAAAGTAAACTATTGTTTGTCTTTCCTTAGTGCATCGGGAGGCATAACATTTTGAATTGTTCGTACCATCGTCTAGAGACGCTGAAGATGATTGGTACCACCAAAACCGAAACAAAAAACTTACATAAGACCCTTAAAACCTATTATCATATACATGCTTTGTGAAAATGTGGAAAATCAAACATATTTAGTCGTATATATATATATATATATATACAGGAAATAAATTAATTGAGGCAAGGATATTTCAGTGCCGTGAAACGGCTTTTATTATATAATATCATTACAGTAGTGCAAATAACTTCAAAAAACATATATGTGCAATAAATATAAAGATGCAAAGCATAAAATATTACATCAACCAATATAAAACAATACCAACATTCATTATAAATAACATTAAAACATCACAAAACACTAAAACAAATAAAAAATCAAACCCCTAAAAACCATGTGTTAGTCGAATATACAGCTTTTTATAACTAAACTTGTCAAATCTTATATAATAAAATTAATTACGTTTTCTTAATAACGACGATTAATCAATGTTTTATTTGAATTAGTTAATATTATATTAAACTTATTTTTAGAAAAAACAATTCCACTTATTGCTATATCTTCTACTAACACTCTTTATAAAATAACATCCGCTACAAAATGACACATGCGTTGGTTTTGGATGGAAGCACGTTTAAAGGTCCGTCACAAAGACACGTTGGACTTGGAATTTTACCTTTTCACTAGCGTCTTCGAGCTCCAGACACCTGAACTCCAGCAGGTCTGCGTGTTCCCTCAAGTCCTGCAATTGTTCGTCCAATTGCGTCGCTCGCAGCTGGGCGCTTCGTTGACTTGCTGTTGACTGAAGAAGGAATAAGTTAGATTGGTGTTTAGATCGGTAAAGAGGATGCTTGAGAGATTCAGGGGGGAAATGAAAATGAAGATTGATTGGATCATGGATTGTCACAATCAACCATTTATGTATGTTTCAGCATGCTTTATTTTCCAGCCAAGGAAAATACGTAATTCATATTATTGTTATATCCGCCTTACTTTGCGGATTTAAGTGTTGGGAACTCTTTGTTAAAAAGTAAAAGGTTCTACTTAAAATTGTGTTTATTTACGTTACAAATAATAGGTCTGGATTTAGCTACACTGTTCATTACCCAAGGGTTGGTAATTCTCTGGTTCGAGAAGCTTGTTCCCTGTCAATCTCATATCACAAGTAATTGTTACACTCTAGCGACATCTGTCGGACTCTGGAGTAAGCTTTATGACTAGCGCCATCTATCGCTTAAATACTCAACTTTATTACCATCATCACAATTATATATTAAATATTAAAAGAGATCGGTTTTATTGAAGGTAGGTCTTGGTATATTGTCCATTCCTTGTTTACAATTTGTGGTTCCTACACTTTTATAAACATTTGTCGTTTCTCGTGGATGGGGTCAAAAATGTGAGGTTGTGCAAAATGCTTCGCAAATAGAAACAGGACGAAAGAAATTAAATAATGCTTAAAATAGGTACTAACTCTGGCTAGTTTACATAATACATATTCCAAAACTAAAGCAAATTCATTGATCTCTCAAATATGTTACAAAATCATCTTTAAAAGCTTGCATAAGTTACTTTGGTAAATTGCTTGCTTTTATGTTTGCCATATAAATATATCAAATGATCTCTTGAACTTTCAGAAAGTAATGAAGTAAATAAATAATAATATTTTTAACCATAATTTTTTTGGTGCTCCTATAAAACTGATTCGGATCTCATCTTAAAGTTTAAAATCATGTTTGCCTTAGGCCAGCTTTAGATGAGCACTGCCTCAACTCAGTTAATGTTCAAATTACCACAAAAAGTAGTTCAAACTATTGTTCCATATAATCTGCATAATAAGCTTTGTAAATCATAACTTTTAAATGAATGCATACGTTGCCTCACATCTAGATAAAAGGTAGAATAATTTAAAATGTTAGAATTACATTGATTTATGATAACAATTACCTACCATAGTCATTACTAACGAATTACGGTTTTGTGAGTGGTAATGTAATTCTCTTAGATATTATTTCTTTCAAAATGCGATAACTGCAGTATTTTGGGTATGAAATGAGAAAACTTCGAGGTGTAGGTAAAATTTGACTTTTTAACATTAGGTACATCTCTTTTCTTGGCTACATCTTTACAGATGTTCTTCAACCTCAGATAGGAATGGAACATGAAGAAGATTTTTATAAAGCGTTCAACACATTGGAATTCTCTGGTCTAGTATTACATCATACAACTTAGTTTATATTGACTACTCAAAGGTGACCCTCAGGGTTCCCCCTTAGGGCCTACACTATGACATCTTTAGGGATATTTTGCGGAAGGTTTTTTCAGAGAGAAGAAAGAGTATAAATACCCGACTGATTAATAAATTATAAACTATTGTTTATTTAGATAATTGTGTTAATATACTTACTAAACTTAGAGCTTTTTCTAGCTCTTGAATCTGCTTCTTTGCAGCTTCTAACATGCCTTCATCAACCTCTACGTGAGAGGCATCTTGCGGGTGGTACTGAAACATAAAATAACCTTTCAACATTCAACTCACATCACCACCAAATGTGTACCTGGAAATATCAGTTCGCTTATTTTTAACAATTTAAAATATCAACAAGCATTGTGACATCTTGTCTTATTTTTTTACAGTTAGGTATAGGCAATTAAAAAGTATATTGGTAATGTAAATGGCCTCAAAATTCTAGACTGAAAAGGCAGTGCAGATTTCTTGATGTCATATCTTACAATTTTATTTAGGATTCATAGTTTTAATTTATTACTAAATTAGTATCTTACCCATAGGTCTGGTGATGGCTGTGGAGACAGAGAATTGGGGGCAGACGAAACGGCCGAGTCGACGTCGGATAATATATCCTGGAACAAGAAAATTTGGAACTTAACAATGATATCATCTTGTTTTCATCATGAAAATAATATATTTTAGTTTGGTTTGTACGGACTACGGACTACATAATATTACTCGCAAGTATCGGTGAACAAAAACAGTACTATTTGTGTTGGTTTAAAAAGTGATGTTGTATTGGAGGCTGTGATAACCATTTTACTGTTTAGGGCAAAACTCTATCGGACTGCAAACATTACGACATTAACTATTGAAGAGTTAGGTTGATAGGCTATTCCACGTACGATATATTCTCCTGATATGCTTCAATAGATATTCCTTTTTTCCGCTCTTCGACTATCTTTGAGGAATCTTCTCCAATAACGATGCTGCTCTTTGATGGGGTAGATGAATTCTTCACCCCTGAACCACTGGATTTTTAAAGACATGGGTACAATCAAAATATCTATCTATCTTGATGAGACTGGGAATCTGGGTTCGATTACGACCGCTACCTTTGTATTTTGTGTGTCTTGTTCCGTTTCATGTTTCGTTTATATTATCTCTTTCTTCAATGATTAAATATTATCTATTGATAAGTTAATATTTTATCAAAAAAAACGCAACAAATTTATGCACAAACCAAAAACATTTAAAATCTCTAAATAGTATAAAACAAAGTCGCTATCCGCGTCTGTCTGTCTGTGCGCTTAATTCTTCTAAACTACATAAAGGATTTTTACAGGGTTTTCACTATCATTTAAAGAATTTTTTCCGAAAGGTTTAGATATAATATATGCATATTATATTTATAGAATGTAGAGAAAAGTCTAATATGTTATATAGATGTAATCTGTGACAGGTAACAACATGCTTTTTTGAAAAACATCGCCATCTGTTGGACAAACATTTAAATACAGCGCCATCTATTGGAGATAAAAGTAAAACGCATTATTGTTTCTCTATCTGCACAGACAGACTGATCCACAGCAATGCGTGGTGGGGTACAGCTAATATACCCTTATAACTTACCCAAATGCTGATATGATGTAAAATTATACTGTTTGTAAAATTGTACTGTAACTGGAACGAATGTTCTGTTGTACAATAAAAAAAAAAAAAAAAAAAAAAAAAAAAAAAAAAAAATTATATAAATTTAAAGGGAAACATAACAATAGTCAAAATTCGCCTGTGTTGGAGCAGGGAAGATAATTTATCCATCTATATACAGGGTGTATCGGCACGTACCCGACAAACTTTAACCAGCTATTCCTTAGCACATTTGGAGTAAAAAATGTTATGGGCACTTTGCTGTCCGGTAGCATTTTTTTTTCAATAAAAAAAAAAAAAAAAAATTACCACACTACATCACTGTCATTGGCATTGCTTTTCGTGTTCAACAGCTGTTATAAGCAAGTATGTCGAAAAGCGTCTTCGCTCTTTCGCACACACTTAATAATAATAGTTAAAAATGAGACGAATGGTGCCGTGCCATTTCGTTGTGATTGTAAAAGCGCGCCAATATAGGTACACACGTACATTATTCAACGGAATTCGAATAAAATATTGCCAGATGGGTTTTCGAACTTTGACAAAGGATAAAACAGTGGTGACATGTGGTGAAAATATGAATAATAATTTTTTATTAAAAAAAAACATTACCGGACAGCAAAGTGCACAAAAGATTTTTTACTCCAAATATGCTAAGGAATAGCTGGTTAAAGTTTGTCGGGTACGTGCCGATACACCCTGTATATATGAATTGTTTGATTAAATTGTTCTAATATAGCAGTAGAATTACATAATAATTAAATTGTTCTAATGTAGCAGTTATTGTAACTATTAAGATTATCAATCTGTATAGGTGCTATTGCTAAGCAAGCCAAATCAATCACTGGGTTGTAGTGATGATCACTATTTAGTATTAGTAATATAATATTTACCTTGAATAAATTGTCTTTCATCAACTGGTGGCCACTTGAACGCCTGTCTCTTCGAACCTGCAACAAAAGAAAGAAAAAATTGTTTAAACAAACGAAAACTTGAGTAGATGAAGGTGTTATTTCCTCATCTTTCACCTAGCACCATCGAAAACCTCATTACATATTGTATGACCTTTAACAATCACTTATAAAAATGATTGTTTGAATTTACCTAATTGTACAAAAAACGTATTTTGACATCAATTTGTGTTTATTCATAACATTGATTCTTTGCAACACAATTCACATAACAATGCCATAATGACCTTTTTTCATTTCATTTCATTCTGTCGATTTAAAGTTTAATGTAAACAGAATTTCATAAAATATGCAGGTGCGTGTGTACTTGTACTGTTTCAACCTTTCTCATAAAAGAATGTATTTAATTAAATAAAACGAAACCCGATAAGTGACGTGTGTACCTTGGTAATTGGAAACATTATTGTTCTTTTATTGATCATTAATATTTTATTAGTTTGTGTTTACAAGTCTAAAGTTAACCTTCAGGGATTTTGATTTATTTTCTCCACGTTAATTTTATGACTGCCATTTAAATAAAGCGATCAAATTGCATTTTTAGCGACATTCCATAAAATTATTAATGCATGCCTGTAAAAATTGGTATTTTTATAAAATACGTAAAAATTGTAGAACATAAGCAATGGGTACTGATTTTTTAAATACCTCGTTATTTCTGCAAGCTGTAAATTCATGCAAACGATATCTTTCTTCGTTGAATTTGACGACGACATAATGCAATATTGCCATCGGTGTATTTTGCACTCTTCATTCCATTGTCTTACACGCTTTATTTATAAAGTGACGCGAATAGAAGGCCTCAGCACGGGCAAGCCACCCAGTGAGGCCTACATTACTGGAAAACTTAAAATGTAAAAAATATTGTACAAAAAAAAAATACGTCACTTTATTAGTGAAGATCGTTCTTAAATATGCCTATATAAAAGTGAGGGATAGCAGCCTTGAAATTATATTGCATCCATACAGATAGGTACCTAACAAATTATTATAAGCAATAATTAGTCGGCTGAAATATCCATACAAATTGAAAATATCTCCCGAGTAATAATAAATACCGCCGACAGGAATTGAACCTGCACCTTCTGATGTCCGGTCAGGTGCTCTGGACCACTGAGCTACGTCGGCTTATTATTTCCAACATGCCAAATAATTCAATATGCACTTGTACTTCATTTTTGTCTAATTATCAAATTTTGTCTAAGTATGGATATTTCAGGCGACTAATTATTGCTTATAATAATTCGTTATCCTTATAAAACCTTGTCTTAAATATTAGTTTATCATTAAAAAATAATAAGCTGTGTTATTATTTCAGTTTTGTGAAGCAATGGCCAATAATGATATAATAATAGAACTTGAATAGAACCTTTACAGAACTTGTAAATCAACTTTGAAATTTTATGAATTGTTCAAATTCTATGAAACAAAATGTCCTCAATTGGATATAATTTAGTTAGATGGAATTTGTCCCCAAAGTTTGTACATTGCGTTTTTATCAGGTCACACGAATTAAATTGATTTTTTTTATAATTACGTATTATTGAATATTGGAAAATTATATATTTAAAACAAACTTTTCTTACAGGATAGGATATATAGCGATAATACTCTACAATGCAAATTGGAATCATAATAATCTGTGTACTCTTACCTACATTTAAAAAAAAAAAATTCTTGCTTTAACTCTTCAATGGTGTTCTAGGCCATTATTTCAAATTATGGAGAGAGGGACGGTGAATTTATATGTATTTTGTTTAAATTGTCAAATTTCAAAATTATATGCTAGATTGGAGTCGAGTTCAGACTTAGAAGAGATGAAATGCAGAATGGAGGAAATCTTTTTTTTTAAATTCTTTTTCTAACAAATCAGTACGTTTTCACTACTCACATGCAAATGTTAGTTTATGCGATTTTCTATTGTTTTTAAATCAGCCTTGAAATTATATTTTATAAAAATTGCATAACCTGTGATGACTGCTGTAGGTTATGACTACCATTGAGGTATACAGATAGAGCTAACATTAACGTTCGAAGTACGGGCCACAAACATCGGTTAATTGTTCGCTGTGCGATAACCACGGCCACAGGTCTCCGGCGATAACTTCAAAATGCCGACATGCACGCTGAGATATTACATATACATGTCGTACTGGAAAATCTAGGGAAAGCAATGGTATAACCTTTCATCGATATATAAACTCTATTTATACACGGTGTCCGGAAACTCGTAGTACAAGCGGGAAACTGGAGAATCTACACCACATGGGGAACCCAAAAAAACATAAAGTTTTTTGATTTGAGCATTTTCAAAAAAAAAAAAAAAAAACCAAAAAAAAATATTTTTCGGCTATTTTGGGGTTAAAGTTTTTTCTGGTGTTTAGGGTTGAATAACAGATGTTTTAACCCTGCAGAGCAGAAATATTTTATGATTACACCGGGTTAAATGAAGGGTGATTTCAAAATAATGCTTCAAATCCGAGTTTCTTCATTTGTTTTACTTTCAAATAGTTTTAATTAGTTGGGTACTTTGATCTTCAGTAATAATTTATAAGAATTTGATTAAAAAAAAAAAAAAATCATCTTCAAACTCGATTTACTCGATAACGAAAGCTCAAATAAAAAAAAAATATACTACAAAATCGACTCCAAATGTGATGTAGATTCACCAGTTTCCCGCTTGTACTACGAGTTTCCGGACACCCTGTATAACTCAATGCTTCCTATAGGACTACCGCGGATACATTATTTTAACCACTCTTGAGGCGTAACAAAAGAGGGATCACTTTTTTTATATCTTACGTTGTCTAAATTCTCTACAAGTAGGTATAGGGTTTTCCAATAAGAGATATTATTTGTTATTGATAGTTGTTATTGAGTTGTTAATGATTTTTTATGGCCGGAATTGGATGGTATTGATCTGGACAACGTTTACTTTCAACAAGACGGCGCTACGTGCCACACAAGCAACGAAACCATTTATATTTTACGGGAAAAGTTTCCGAACCGTGTTATCTCTCGAAGAGTTGATCACAATTAGCCACCGAGATCTTGTGATTTAACACCTTGCGACTTCTTCCTTTGGGGCCACGTGAAAGAGAAGGTCTACGCCAACAGCCCAGCGTCAATTCAAGACCTCAAAGATGGAATTCGCGAGGCTACCGAGGACATAAGGCAGCCACTTTGCGATTTGATTATGGAAAATTTCATGTAAAGGATATAGTCCTGTAGGCGTGGTCGTGGTGGTCATTTGACTGATGTTATTTTTCGCTATTAACGGCATACCTTTTTCTTTATAATGAAATAAACATTCGATCATTTATATTAAAAAATGGCATTTTTCTTTGAATATCAAAATAAAACCTCTTATTGGAAAATCCTGTATAATTATTTGCGATTCTTATCGAAGTTTGTTCATAATATAAAACCATCTTACAGTCGTTATTGGCAAGTGACCTATACGTGCACTGACCTAATAGCCTGTTACCAAAACATTATTAACGGTAGGCGGAATGCCTCTGCATTCAACTGTTGCAAAACAGCCCATCTCTCATCTCTCCAATTGCGTATTTGTTAGTTCAACAAAGAATAATAATTATTGTATTCCTACTTTGTATAGGAACGCGGTCATAAACTTCACGATACAATAAAAGAACCATTGCAACATTTGAAGCATTCCTTTCTGCTTTTATCAAAAAATTTACTAAACTGGTGGCAAGTAGTGTGATTTTTTTTCTTCATCACGACTTCTGAAAGTGTGCGCACGAATATTTTTCATCCCATGTGTGCCATGGCCAATCGAAATATTATTAACTTGTGAAATTTAATGTTTCTTTATTATTATGTTTGTTATCTGTGAAACAATTGATTAAGTTCATTCAAATCAGGCAATGGACCAGATTGCATTGATGTCGGTGTAATAATAATTCGCGCGTAATTCTGTTCGCATTTCTCATGTCAATCTTGAGAAAATCTAGGCCGGTGTGATAGGAAATAGACAATCGCTCAAAAATACTAACGTCAAAGATATTGTTCAAAGTTTAAACCGGTATAATTAGTCAAGTTTCAAACCTACCCGTACACATGCAATGAGTTATTTAGATAGAGTCAGCTTTGGCGTTTAGAGTATGGGCCACGCATATCGGATCATTGTCCGATGTGAGATATCTCGAGCACCTGTCGGTGACAAGCGGTCGCCGGGCACAGGTCTCCGGCGATAACTTCAAAATGCCGACATGCACGAGATATTGTACAAGTGGTATTGGAAAATATAGGGAAAGCAATACCTTTAATCTGTAAGTAAGGTTTTTTTCCATAATCAGTAGTCATGTAAATTGATTTATTCAAGTTAAAAACTCGTGGAGCATTTGCGCGGCCGCCGGTCACCTTCGACAAGTTTGTTGATTTCGTTCGCGGTCGGAAGGATTCGGGCGACGTCGACAGCCGCCACACCCCCCTTTCTACTTCCCGCACGGGAACAATATTGCACACTGATATTGCAAGGAATGTAGACTCAATTTATATATATAACTCAATGCACAGATGCACCTAATAAGCCCTGGACGGAACTATTCGAAAAAAAATGAAGTCGTAGGGTGAGGGGCAAAATGTATGAAAAATTACAAAACTTACATACATTTACATAAAATACAAAATTAAAGCAAATTCATCAATTAAAATAGTTCAATATATACCACTCTGCATACAAATCATTACAATGGGGATTCTGGAATTTCTGTATAATCCAACCGTATTGAAAAATTATACTTGCAAAAATTGTGAGAAAGCACTATGTTTCGTTTTCGTTCGCAGCAAATTTTATAAAAGTAAAATTTTAAAAGCCTGAACGAAGGAGAAAATCCGAAAAAAACTAGATAATAAAAAACGCTAATTTCAATAGAATTTTGTTTTATTTTGGAGGTAAAGGACCTTGTGGGGATTTAGAAAATCTCTTCATCTATTGTGGATATTTTAGAATATATGCATTGGCAACTCTGGTTCACGTTCACATTTGACTGATGAAAATATTTTAATGCAAGATTTTAACCACCGGTAAATTGTTTATCAGGTACGGTCATGGATGTATTTTTTGCACTTTGGTTCAATACAATAACATTAGTAATGAGATGCTAACATTTTACCTAGTTTTCTTTGATGTTAAAAGCGTCTAAACTTCATAAAAAAGTAACGGCTTCCAAAATACAGCATTAAAAAAAACGATAACTTATTGAGATTGGTCATCGGTGACGTCACTGGTCACGTACATAAATTCGAACCGTTTTTTGAAAACTTTAAAAAATTATTTAGACTACGGGTTTTTCAATAAGAGGTGTTATTTTGAATAGCCCGCTATTTCGGTAGATGTTACTTTTGAAGCTGTCATTTTTTGACATTTGACAAGTAGAAACTACGCTATTAATAAAAATGGAACGATACACGCTTCAACAACGCATTGAAATTATTAAAATTCACTTGAGTGAATCAAATGCAAATCATTTTGAGTGATGAGGCCCATTTCCACCTCAGTGGCTTCGTCAACAAGTAAAATTGTCGCATCTGGGGCTCGAAAAACCCAAGAGTTATTGATGAAAAGCCTCTCTATCCTCAACGTGTGACTGTTTAGTGCGGTTTATGGTCCGGCGGAGTTATTGGACCTTACTTTTTTCGGAAATGAGGCTAGAGCAACAGTTACGGTGAATGGATCGCTATCGAGAGATTTTTTATGGCCGAAATTGGATGGTATTGATCTGGACATCGTTTACTTTCAACAAGACGGCGCTACGTGCCACACAAGCAACGAAACCATTGATCTTTTACGATTGAATATCAAAATAACACCTCTTATTGGAAAACCCTCTTTTAAAACTAAATGTAACAATAAAAAATAATCAGGTATGTAAGTGAGAAGAATTATTGATAAAAGAAAACAAAATAATAAATGGACATCATTGCTAAACATGATTATTTACATATTTTTTTATGTTACTGTACTTAAATTCATTATGTTGTCATGTACATATTAAGCAAAGTGTTATGTATGTATGTTAGGGTGTATCGATTTTTAACTTTTTTTTTGTTTTCGAATTCCAAGTTGAAAAAAAGTTGCTACTAGGTACCACAACTTACCACAAAAAATTTTGGATTTTTTTAAAAATGTTTAGGTCTCCCGCACAAGGCCCAAAGTTTTAATTTTTTTCAAAAATTTTCAAATTTTTTTAAAATTTAAAAAAATAAAATCGTAACTTTTGTGTTTATTCCAAGTTAAAAAACAGTAATATTAGGGAATAAAAATAAAAAGGTAGTTTAAACTTTAAGAAAAACATGGTTTTTATATGTACACAAAATTACAAAATTTCATCAAAATTAACAAACTTTAGGGCTTGTGCGGGAGACCTAAAATCCATTTTTTTATAAAAAAAATCGTTTCTTACTTATTTTTATGCCCTAATATTACTGTTTTTTAACTTGGAATAAACACAAAAGTTACGATTTTATTTTTTTAAATTTTAAAAAAAATGATATTTTTTGAAAAAAGTTAAAACTTTAGGCCTTGTGCGGGAGACCTAAACATTTTTTTTTAAATCCAAAACTTTTTGTGGTAAGTTGTGGTACCTAGTAGCAACTTTTTTTCAACTTGGAATTTGAAAACAAAAAAAAGTTAAAAATCGATACACCCTAATGTATGTGCGTGTAGCTTGTATTCGATTTACACCGTACGCACTTCACTCGAGTAATCAAGAGTATTATGTGACCGGACAATTCTTCCTGATATAGTCTTACAGGTCTTCAAACTCTTCACCCTTTAAAGTCAAATAAGATGCCTACATGGAGAAATATGACTATTTGTAAAGAATTGAGAATATTTTCAAATTATTGGTAATACGGTTAAAAACGGGATTGCAGGCAGTTTTCTGACGAACTTTTTTTTGGCAAATTCCTAAAATATTTTAGTTGACTTCTTTTTGTTGTGTATAAAATTAAGAATCATATATAAGCAAACAAAAAGTAATAATAATACTGAGTAAAAAAGAGAATAATAAAACCTCAAATAGTAATATTTAATCAATGAACAGAATATTAGCGGCTCTCAAACGAAAATTTGAAACAGAAAAATCAGAAAAAGATTCAGTCGCAAATTCATAGCAAATTTGAATTCATAGAACCAGAGTTACACGGTACGCACAGACTATCGAAATTAGCATTTCTGAATGTAAGTAATACTTAGATTTTGACAACATCTGAGAAAAGTGTCTGTTGCTAATATATTAAGAGGAAGCTACAAGCTTGACAAACGGAGTCTAGAAACGTTCGATTTCAAGCACATAACTGGTTTTTATTTATTTTGTAAATAATTTTATAAGAAAGCAAAAAATTTAATCAAGCGAAAATGTCACAGATAATCTTAGCTATAATACTGTATTTTTTTAAAGTTGTTTCCTTTATACGTTCAAACATTTCTATTGAAAAAAAAATATTTTTTAGTAGTTTACATTTATATTTTTTATTGAGTAATTTAATTTTTTTATTTGTATTCTACTCAAGTGAAACGATATGAAAACCTTTAATTTATCTAAGGCATATTTTTGGTATTCATAATATACACCAATTAGTTATAAAGATTAATCAAAATAGTGATTTGGCATTAAGCTTCGCCTTGAGAATCTCTCCAATTTATTGGTAATAATTCCAGTTAAAAACGAATTAACAGGTTTCCTGATAAACTTTTAGTAAATTACGAATATACCTATTATCATGATGTCGGAACACGTGTTCATGAAAATCTGAATATTTTTTTCATTACGATAAAAATTCTTTGAATCGTCATGACAAATTATCAAGGCAAAACGATAAAAAAAAATCGTGTGCAATTTCTCTCTGTGCCTACCTAGTGCTTAAATAGCTTCATTTTCTTTCCTCGTTACTTTCAGCTTAGTAGGACAACTTTTGATTTTCCAAAACCCTCGGCATTTGAAGGGTTATCTCAAATCAAGACGGTACGTGGCGACCAGAGATAAACCTTTCAGCGAGAAGCCCATTCACGCACGTCTAGTATCTAAGCAAGGAAGTACCTACCAGTTAGTAACATGTTACGCTAAATGAAAATATAAATACACATGTTCAATTAGTAACTTCCGCCAGTTGAATGAGTTGCTGTCGATTCAAGAAAAGAAAATTTTACACAACATGGAGATTTTTTTTTTACAATGTTTTTTTTTTTTTTTGGAAATAATATTTTTAACCCCTTGGCAAGATGAGAAACATTATATCGCTGTTGCGTCATTAGTTGCAAGCTGTGGGTTAGATGATTTCATTTGTAAAGCGTTAATTGGAAGATGATTTTAAAAAATCTTGTTTTAAATTTGAGTGCTTTATTTACATCGGCGTGAAATACGTACCGTAAATTTTCTTCGTAAACCACGTTTTTGACATTGTTTACTATCTACACATCTTTGTTCATAAATGTAATTATGCAGTAATGCAGTCAGGTGTCACTGTCGTGAATAAGAATGCAATTTATAAGTTTAGTGACAACATCTGAATAGCCGGGTACATCCTAACATTAGGTTTTATTCCCTCGTCTCTTAGTCTCCTTGCCTTTCCCACTAAATGACAAATTCCATACTATTTAAAAAAAATAAAAGTAATATATTCACTTTCTAACTTAAATACCAGTTTTTTTTTATATAAATATCTTTTTCATGGTTAAAATAATTTGTAATGTTTTCATTTTTCTAAGCCCTCCAAAAATCATAGCAATTTGACTAGGTACGCGTGACGTCATACGTACCTCGGTGTACCATTACCACAAGCGTTATGAAATCAAGAAATCTCAAAATAAAGAAAAAATAACAAGAAAAAAAACATGAGTACCTTCTTTCAAAATAATTTGTATACCGCGATATTGTCCGCATTATAAATTATGCCTATACATAGACATAAAAATTGATACATACGTATATATCTATTCAGAATCAGCGTTTTTATTGATCTATATGAAAATATTTTTGTTGATACATATGAATATATTTTTGTTGATCTATATGAATATATTTTTGTTGATCTATACGAATATATTTTTATTGAACTATATGAATATATTTTTATTGAACTATATGAATATATTTTTATTGAACTAAATGAATATATTTTTGGTGATCTATCCTATGGATATATTTTTAAGTCATAATATTTTTCACTCAAGTTCACAAACATTCCATTCAGTCTCATAACCTACATAATTCGGGCAAGCCGTAGTCCAACTGACTTCGGGTAGTGGCTTTTAAAAAAAACATATATTTTATTTTCTGACAGCGAAACCTATGATTACTGATTAGTATGATAAAATTTTGTGGTAGATTATTGTTATTTTGTTAAATAAGGAAGAATACCAACCCTGGAAGATCTCAGGGTTTGAATGATGTCGTCCCGTCTCTGTATCTCGTGTTCGAGCCTGGATATCTGGCCCTCCATGAAGTGGAGCTGGTCAGCTACTGCCATCTGTTGACAAAATATATAAATTAAAATAAAATGTAGAATAGCTCTATTTCCTATTGTTTCAGCAAAGTTGTGTGGTGATGGAAAAGTTAATAATTTCATTCAATATTAAGGACGGGTTGTTTCGCGTAATTTGAACAATTCATCATATTTCAAAGTTAATTTGCAAGTTCTGTGAATGCTCTATTCAAGTTCTATTATTATATCATTACTGGCCAGTTGCTTAACAAAACTAAAATAATGACAGAACTTGAATAACACCTTCACAGAACTTGAAAATTAACTTTAAAATTAGACGAATTTTTCAAATTCTGTGTCCTAACTGATTTATCATATTTATAGTATTACTAGTAGTTCTGTGAATGGTCAACGTCACGTCAAAAAAGTATGTTTCTAATTGTCTCTTCTTTAATAAATCAAAATCAAAATTTCCTCCGAAATCGTAAGATTTGTAAGCATATCCTTAAATATTCATACAGATTTCAATTTAATGTAAAAAAATTTAAATTTCAAATAAGGAATTATACAATTTGTCTAAAGAATGTCACTATCTTAATGACAATTCTTTTTTCAGAATTTCTTTAGACGGGTAAGTACCATAATGTGCAAATAAGAAAGTCCAAATAAACACGACCATTTCACATTTGAAAAATGAATATTTGCTGAACCATCTTAACAAGCATCTTTTTAAATTAGAAACAGAACGCATAAACAAATTTACAGAGACCAAATGCAAAACGGTTGAGTAAAAACAGGACATCTCTACACTCATTCAATAAAACAAATAAGCACAACTTCCACGGTAAGTTCTACGAAGTATAATAATTGTTATATTTTGTCCAGTACATTGCACAAACATCAGCATTTTCTGGCTTTGCAAAAGACGAAAGAAAATGTTTGATTCGAAAATATTACCTACCTCTCTGTTGTCGATAATAAGAAGTGGACGATTTTTACTACTCACTATTTTTGATATCATTTTTATTGATTTCAATCGCAGGCAAATAACAATTTACAAGTAAACACAAGCTACAAGTACATAAATAGGTACCTACTACTCAAAATTATGGAATCAAGAAAAAAATACACAGCAGTTTTGGAAACTCATTATTGCATCAAATTTTAAGAATTGTTGTATTCTGATCTCAATCTTATAAAACACTTAGGAACTCTCCTACAATAACTCCAAGCACCGAATGGAGAGATAATAGAAACGTGCGTGGTTTTAATTATTAATATCTGTTTATAATTCACTTTACGATTATATTCCGTCTGCCCCGTAGCGTTAGTAAAACGTTATAGTAACGGAATGCGAAGTAGAATTTTCGACAAACATTTAGTTGAAACAATGGCATGTTAAACTGTGTGTCTACTTTTTTTACGATATGTTTAGCACTTAAATTTCTGACGGCCTCAATTAATATAGAAACTGTACATTGTTTTTGCAGTGTCAATATTTTGAACGTAAAAGGGAGAAACGTTTTGTTCTCACGGAAGATATGATTCAAATTTAATAACAATCAATAATTTAAATTCAAAGACAAATAGATGTTGAGTTTTTTTTCAAATTTTAACGATGTGTTTGTAATACCTGTATGAACAATATCCCATGTGAATAGAGATCACATGATATTATATGGGAAGAGGACTTCGCTTTTTCTAATGTCATTCTCGAGAGTCTCCGACTTTTTCAACATTGACTACTGTATACCACAATTGTTAAAAAACTACATCTCATTCCGGTGCAAATATATTGCGTTAAGAGGAAGCTACAAGCCAAAAATGTGTATATTCTTGGTATACCTTATATCGTAGGTAATAGGCATTAAAATCGCTTGACAAACGGAGTCTAGAAACGTTCGATTTCAAGCACAAAACTGGTTTTTACTTAATTTGTAAATAATTTTATAAGAAAGCAAAAAAGTTAATCAAGTGAAACTGTCACAGATAATTTTAGCTATTAAACTGTATTTTTTTAAAGTTGTTTCCTTTACACATTCATACATTTCTATTGAAAAAATATTTTTTGTAGTAGTTTGCATTTATATTTTTCATTGAGTAATTTAGTTTTTTATTTGTATTCTACTCAAGCGAAGCGATAGGAAAACCCTCAATTTATATAAAGCATATTTTTTGGTATTCATAATGTACACCAATTCGTTGTAAAGATTAATCAAAATAGTGATGATTTGGCATTAAGCTTCGCCTTAAGTATTCCTCGTGCGACTTCTTATACCATTCAAACAACTTTCTAAACACTCTTGTCACTAATAAGAACAAACTTTTCGAGTTTTGCCAGCACAAACATATGCAGACTGAATTTTTATATATTAAGATTATTTTAAGATTTAAAAAAATGTGCATAATTGTTTGAAAACGAGACCCCTTGTCAGCTTACAGCGCCCGGGAGTCTTTCAATTTTTAACCATCATGTAGTCGACTCGTCTCGTATAGATACAAAATGCTTACATATTGCACAAAAGATGACATCAAAATTCTTTTAAAAATTATAAATAATAATAAATAATAAATAAATACGTTGGTAGAGCATTGTCCCGGAAAGACAAGGGTCCTGGGTTCGAGTCCCAGATGTGACAGTTTCCTTTTCTGATTTTTCTGTTTCAGATTTGCGTTTAAAAATCACTAATATTGTCTTCAATATTTAAATTATAAATAACTATTTAGAATATTCTTTCTTCTGTAGAACCACAATCAAAATCAATATCAATCATCGTCTACTAAGAAACTTTGAAACTTTTCATATTCCTTTGCAAAGAACCAACTTAACCTTCTCCCAACCGCTTGTGCGAATGTGTCGAGTATAATATAACATCCACTGTAATGGCTAGATAGCGTACATGTTCATCGAAAGCCCTCAGAATTTTACAAAATTTCTCAAACATCCCCTATTTTTTTACTTGACCCAAAGTTGATTTTAATATTTGGATGATTTTTATAGCGCCGTTTTTGTGCAAAATCACCTCAAGGGCGATGTTTTTATTGTTGTTTACATATTTGTTTATTCTTACTTTTTGGACGGTTGGTATATATTTTGTTTTTAATTTAATTTTTGTATTTTAACCTTGTGTCTGTTTTGAACATTATAAATAATAATTTTAAAAGTAATGAACCGATCGTCCATCTAGGAGGCTAGTTACCAATTCACAATTTTTTCTAGCTTCAGGGTGGGCAAAAAAACACATAAACGCTAGAGAAACCAGAAACACATATTAGTTTCATAGGCCATCATCAGCCTAAAATTTGATTTTAAAAATAAGTGTTAAAATTAAATTTATAAAAAAGAATTAGCAGAACGTGGTTTCGATCCACGGACCTCTGGGTTATGGGCCCAGCACGCTTCCGCTGCGCCACTCTGCTCGTTAACGAGGGGGGCCAACATAAGCTTTTGAGTTGGACTTCATCCCCCCCGTATAAGGTCTACATGAAAACAATATGATACAAATGTTCTTAGCTCTAAACCTACAGAACAGCCAGAGGATGTCTTGTGATGTGACACCTAAAATTATCCATGTTTTGTTATTTGCAATCAGATATGAATACGCTTACCTACCTAAACGTTTTCTAACTAAGGGAAAGTTTTTATTTCCACACGATTAGATATTTAACGTACCATTAACAGGAAAGAAACCGTTGAAATGAGCCTTTGAAATATCACATGACGCCTCCACAAAATGCCCTGAACTTAATAGGGAAAGTAATTTAAAAGTTCTTAATCAAATGGCCAAACATTTAATATTTTCATTACGTATAATAAAAAGAGATTAAAACTACAATACCTTAGTTACTAAAGAAGGAACGAAAAACACAAAACTACCCAACTCTTATCTCGAAAAAATAAGTCGTCACACCTCATGTCTTAAATGCGCGGAGAAAACTTACAGATATAAATTATTAAAACAATCTTTTCAAATTAATAGTAATCTGGTTAAGGACTGACCTACAGCAGGCCCTAAACGAATGAATTGATTAGTTTCATGCAAATAAGTTTAATGTTTTATTTTGTTTATTTTTGACTGCTTTTTTTCTCTTCTGTTTAGCTCCAATTCATCAGGGAATCCCCTTCCGTTCTGTAGGAACTAAGTACCTATGCGTGACCGCCGCTTGTGGTCTATTTGTATTTATTTAACGGATGTTGCCACTCGACTAAAGGCAGAACACGAATAGCCAGTGGGTAAGTAGTTAGATGTAGTAGGTACTTAGTTAGTAGTCGGGTACCTAAATAATGCATTCTTGTTGATTGTAGAGCACGCAACAAGCTACCAGAACCAGATGTTAGAAGGTAAAACATTCATACATTTACTCGGTGGTTGGCTTTGTTGCGTTGGAATAGTCTAGATCAAAAGAAGTCTTTTGCACGAGGCAATTCAAATGAGTTTGTACGGGTGTTTTAATGCAATGATTTTGCCTAATATTTTAAATTAAAGTCACCTCCACGTAATACTTTTAAGTGAATATTTAAAAAAAATTGGAGGTTAATTCAGGTTTGTAGGAAAAATTTTGTCCAGCAAAGCTGCCTCATGTGTGCGTCTCCCGGTTCTGACCTAACGTTTTGTATTTTAATAAGAATAAGGAGCATCAAACATTTGATGAATTATTCAATTTCTGTGAAATAATCAGTATTATGGACATGTTGTTTCGGAGAATTTGAACAATTCATCAAATTTCAACATTCATTTTCAAGTTCTGCGAAAGTTTTTCTCAAGTTCTGTTTCTATTTCAGTTCTGTCAAGCAGCTAGCCTATAATGATATAACAACAGAACTTGAATAGGACTTTCTCAGAACCCGGATAAAGGACGAGATGTTTCGGAGAATTTGAAAAATTCATAAAATACAACATTCATTTTCAAGTTTCTCGAAAGATTTTTTAAAGTTCTGTTTTTATTTCAGTTCTGTCAAGCAACTAGCCTATAATGATATAATAACAGAACTTCAATAGGACGTTCACAGAACTCGCAAATGAACGTTGTAATTTGATGAATTGTTTAAATGCTATGAAACAACCCATCCTAAGTGTTACTAGTACAGTCTCTGCCAAAGTTAGGAAAATTATTCGTCTGAAATCTTCATTCTTATTGATCAATTTTAAAATGTTGAATAACCGTCATGAATTTTTTTGTATTGAATATTTCAAAGATCATGTTAGAGATGTTATTGCGAGCTGAAAACAGTTGCGTTGTCCGGTCAAATCGAGACAAAAATGAGAGTGTGCGCAGTAGTTGTATGTTAATATTTGAGAGTTGCATTGACCTGCACATTCCGGAAAGCTGAATTATCTTCAAATCAGAACTCACTATTCGAGAAATACGTTAATGTACAGATTTTCTACTTTATATTAAAGATCGTAAAGTTCTTTCACAGCAAATAACACATAAATCACGTGTGTCATTACGATTGAAAGAATTTAATTTCTTAGAAAAGCGAAACGCTTTTATCGGAGAACGTAGACATTGCAGCGTAAAGACGCTGCACATTTGCCACAACATTATTCACCACTGACTTTTCCTTAAACAAGATGACCGGACATGATGGATTACTTTTTACAATGAATCTATAGAATTCTTCAGATTGCAATTATTATGCAGACGCTGCGGACGGTAAAAGTTTTCAATATTGAAATTCCAGAAAATGTTACTGGAAGTAAGTATTTTGTCACCCGAAGCACTCGTTGGAAAACTGTTTAGTTTGCTGTGGGTTAAATTTTCCTTTTAGTTTGAAATAGGCTTTATAAAAACGCAGATGAATTGATAATATTATGTACGTGCGATCTATAGTATAAAAATTGAAGAGAAAGAGCTATTTGACGGAGAAAAATAAGTACGGCTTTTATCAACATACTGTTTAAATATGTGGTGACCGCTTGCCCATTTCATAAAAAAATATTAGTCATTTAGAAGATGGCCTTGTCCTAATAAATATAATGGACGAGATGCAAAAATTTTATTATTTTAATAAACATTATAATTTATTAATAAACACGTGGTTTGACTTCCTCATAACATATTCGTGCTTTACTGATAGTTTATTGTGAACTTTGTCAATTCATTCTTTATAGGCCTACATCTACACACCCGATTTTTAATATATCAGTAAGTTTTCTCCGTGTATAAAGTAGAACGCCAAAACTCACCGTTCGAGAGTTATTATTACAAGATTATCAAATTTACCTATATAAACATATGCTTGCACGTAAAATGTTATTTATTTGATATCACCTATAACAAATGTGTTATAGAAATCAAGCGGCCAGTTAGAACTGATCCAGAATGAAATCATAACAGAACTTGATAGAACATTCAAAGATTTTGAATTTGAACTTTGATAAATTGTTCAAATTCTGTGAAACATTTGACCGTTAACCTTCGGCGAGCCAAGTAGCTTTACAGCAACTTTGAGGTTACATTTTACGGAAACGGCTACCGGCTAAAAAATACTTGATGAGAATCGCATTTAATATTATGAAATCAACACATTGATATCAATTATAAATTAATATATTTAAAATCCGTTTCCAACAAAAGATCCATTTATAAATTACGAGACATAGCTAGTCGCTTTCCCTACCTACCAGTATCTTGTGTGTATTTATCTAAAGATGTTGTAACATATTAATTGCTTTTATCTGAGCTTGATGTGAAAATATTTGATGTTATAAATCAGCCAAAACGCCTTGCTTCGGATCGATCCCTAGTTTCACTTTTTAACCAGATCTCTTGGACCTGCAGCTTCTATTAAATACCCGCTAGTAAATCAATGGGATAATTAATTCTCAAATTTACATCCATTTGGACTCCAGAATAGGCGAGGAAACCTGAACTATAAAATAAATCTTCTGACGTTGATATGAGAGAAAAAGTAGAAGGCCTGACTCGTACCTACAATAATTTATACGCACTTGTGTATAGAGCACCTTCCGTTTCCACTATTTTATTCATTATTGATTTGTAGGTAGGTACCTTCTTTATTATTGGAGACTAGCACACACCCATGAAAAAATTGTGAAATTGAAAGTATTTATATATTTTTTTAAATGCCTTTCAAAAGAATATCAGAAATTTACCACCGTTGGTTAACTTGAAAAATTAAATTACGTCATCTGTCAAAAATTTAAACAAAAGAAATACACTATAATTTTTTATTATTTTTACAATAACTCAGCACAGATTCCTGTGTCATCTTGGTGGATGCTGTGTGGGGGTCTTTTTGAGGAGAGGAAGGATCGAACATGGGTATTTAGAAAAACAATGATAGGAGGGAGGAAACATAGTCGAGTTGTTGAACTTAAGAACAAGTCGTAGAAGCGACCCGTTTTCATATAATTATTATAATTAATCGAAATTAAATAATTTCGGTGCCTACTTTATCGCTTGTCTGAATCTTTCCCACAATCAATACCAATAAATCTTAGTTTTAGACAGTTCTAGAGTTCATTCAATCCAGGTTACAAAGAAAAACAGAAAGAAATTATATATTATTTTTAATAATTATCTAAACAAGATGCTGCTATAATATCATATTTTAAGGAAAAAAATTAAAATTCTGTGAAAGCTTTTTCCTCAATATGTAGATTTCCTAACTTCTTGGAATGTCATAACGTCAGAACTAAGTAGGTATCACGTCTCTAACCATTGTTAAAGTGCCAGATGAAGAACCTACCGCACTTCTGGTAAATTCTGCATAATTTTACAATCGTGAACATCTTCAATTTGCAAGGCGTCCATCAGACGTGATTCCGTTTTGTCCATTTTACACACAATCGAGCGAAAGTTGCGGGTCGGAATAATAAACAACTTGGACTTCTTGAACATCGTGCATTGCTTATTATGCCAACAATAATAAATAATACAATGGGCAGCTCGCTGGGAACGACAGATTTGCATGTCAAAGGGAATGCTGGGCGGCCATCTTGTTTACGAAACGTCACTTTGTGCGGGAAACGAATGGACAAACAAATGAAATCGAAAACAAAATGGAACACTAACCGGTGCAGAATAATTAGCTTTTGTTAGCACCTACTGACCTACCCACTTTTATAAAGAAGTGCTTAAAATGAGGGAGAATATTGAAAAGTCGCATCACTGTTGAATTTAGCAGCCACTTCTAATTGGAGCACAAAAATACCTGAAAAATCCCTCACTCTGTGCAGAAACTGGCAGAGCGTTTGATATATTCGGATTGCCATCCTTATTGCACAGCCTCAGGTGACAATGCTGTCATTGTTCTAATGGTATTGCAATGGAAGATGTTCTGAGGAACTAGCGTCATTGATCCTGTAGGCGCCGGTGCACAGTACTACATAGTCGGGTAACACGCCAAATATTTGTAGGTACTCGTACATAGTTGACATTTGTCACATGAGAACGGATCGTTTGTACGATTCGTTTTTCAGTTCAACAACTCGGCTGTAGAATGATTTGCCGACCTCTCTCCTACAATATGAGTCTCTTCAAGACCCAGTTTTATTCGTCCCTTTCCTCTAAAAGACCCTCCACAAAGATGACGTAGGCTCTGAGAGAAATTGCATGTTTATTTCGTTGTACAGGGTTTTCCAATAAGAGGTTTTATTTTGAATAGCCCGCTATTTCGGTAGATGTTACTTTTGAAGCTGTCATTTTATTACATTTGACGAGCGTAAACGTATTAGAACGATACACGCTTCAACAACGCATTGAAATTATTAAAATTCACTCGAGTGAATCAAATGCAAATCATCTTGAGTGATGAGGTCCATTTCCACCTCGGTGGCTTCGTCAACAAGCAAAATTGTCGCATCTGGGGTTCGGAAAACCCAAGAGTTATTGTTGAAAATCCTCTCTATCCTCAACGTGTGACTGTTTGGTGCGGTTTATGGTCCGGCGGAGTCATTGGACCTTACTTTTTCGAAAATGAGGCTGGAGCAACAGTTACGGTGAATGGATTGCGCTATCGAGAGATGATTAATGATTTTTTATGGCCGGAATTGGATGGTATTGATCTGGAAAACGTTTAATTTCAACAAGGCGGCGCTACGTGCCACACAAGCAACGAAACCATTGATCTTTTACGATTGAATATCAAAATAACACCTCTTATTGGAAAACCCTATATATTTAAAGTATTAATAATTTATTACTGACTGTGCAGTGTATCGATAGAGACACTCATTCATAGCTTTAATTTTTAAGAAATTTAGCATTAATTATTGATAAAATACCTTTTATATGTTTAATTTTGCGTTTTCATGACGTTTATAGCTAACTAGGATAACGTCAAGGAATGGGAGTCGGCAAGAAGGGAAAACAATTAAATTAGCAAAATCAGTTGAAACATGTTTATTGTATTATTAATTGAAACTCAACATGGCACATGTTTCTACAGTAGAGCGCGTAATGTTCGTTCTACGATCTGTCAATACAAGATTATAGCGTCTAGAAAAATCTTTTTTACTATCGCTAAAAACACCATTTATCGCTTTAATTCGCGAAAATATCGTTAATGCTATGAATGGGTGTCTCTACTGATCGATATTGTGAATTTAGCTTGAATTCTTGATGGCGACGGTAAACGCAAATGACAGATGCTTCTTTAATTTTATCTGTGGTTATGTTCAAGATCCGGTGTTGCTATTTTTTATGATTAAGTAATTAAAAAATAAATTAAATTATCCTAAATCGTAAAATTAATAATAATCATGGGAAGCAAATGTTTTTCATATGGGCACCGATACAGTTTGCATACGGGGATCGATATGAAAGAAAGCATTGCTTAAAAATCCCAGAAATATTTATCATTGGATTAGGAACTAGGTTTAACCAGAGGGCATGTGATATAATGTAGACTTTTATATATTCTAGACCACTTCTATTGGTTGTATTTTTCCTCTTTTCATTATGTTTAATCTTTGATTGATCTCCTTCATGACTTTCTCCTCGTGATTTAGCTAATAGGCACTCGTTCTTCTCTCAAATACCAACTGCTATTTAATAATTTCACTTTTACGGTGTTCCTTCTATCGTTATAATCTGCTAAAAACAATACTTAAAAATAACAGCCCGCCATTACCATTGGAGAGATTATTATTTGAGAGTTATTTTACACCCTGATGTAAGGTGTTGTAAGTATGTGTGTCGTAAAAATTTAACTGGTCAATAATTCCTAGAATACTGTCTTTGATGATGTCATTAAATGTAACGGAAGATGATATTCGCGAGAAATTAATAGCTAACGCATTGCAGGGGTTTATAAACTTCTTAATTCCGCGGCCCATTGTTTAGTAGAAGAGCAAACCACTTCACAGTAGTGAAGATCGGATAATTTTCTTTATTATATTATTTCTAGGTAAACTTCATTAAGTTTAGTTCTTAAACCGCTGACATTCTGGTAATATAATATAATAATAATAATAATAATACATTATGGTAATATATTTATGTGCGTTAAGACTTATCAAATGCCTTGCCGGAATGAATGCAGAGTTTAGGAACATAATATTTTATACAATGTTCTATCAGTTCCAGAGAAGATAATAAGTGTGCGCCGAATATTTAGCAATTTTTTGTCATTATTTGGTGTTGTCACTTTCTTCTAACCGTCGGGAGACCATTAATTTTTACGTGATGTGGATTCTTTCTTTAATCATGTCGTTAATTTTCACGATAAAAACGTTAAAAAACAAAATTACTACTATAATTTAAATAGAATTTTTTTAAGACCCTGAATTTTGTTGTTGTTCTCTTGATGTGCATTGTTCGACTCTTTCAGACCTTCGTTCTGATTAAATTCGTAAAAATTAATGTGTTAATAAAAAAAATATCGGGTTGCGACCCACTGATAGAGAACATCTGAGTTATGCGATTGGAAAAATGCTTCCACTTAGTAAGTATCCATTCTCGTGCCACACATGAAAAAAAAGACAGTGGAGACTCCCATGCTAAATATTGCTGATGTTTCTCTCTGACCTCTCAATTTCTTTCACCTTGCCGGTTGCATGACCAAGGTTTAATAAATTACTACAATCATTACAAGGATAGCGTCATCTTTTCCGGTTATTCTGAACACTGAACTGTGAGGCTTTTAATGGCTTCGTACATACGATGCCTTAACAACGCACTGAGCCGCTCCCAACTGACAAGTAAGATGATTACTCAATTTGGGAGGCGGGTATGGGTACCACCGTCCCGGAACCATATATTAGTCTCTCTCTCGTTGCACCGCACTGACCCCCAAAATAAAGTTCATGAAATAATGTTTTGAGGCTTTTCCTTCAAAGGACTAGCCCTTCTCAGATTCCTACAATGATAATATTATTATTATCTATTTCCGTTTGAAGTGCCTCAGTTAATGTTTAGCAATTACTTGCACATTTATAAACAAGCAAAACGAATATAATATCAGTCGCAAATCATTTCATACATTCTTTTGAAGTTTTGCTGCAAAATATGTAGCCGCGATCGTACAAATATCCTATAGAAAAATAAAAATATCTGTATCTTCAAATATCTACAATAACATTTACTTTGCATTTAGTTTTTCTATGTGTAAATATACCAAACTCTTACAGAAATACAGAAAGAGAATCGCACCAAGTACCTAGGTATGTAGGTAGTATGTGTTTAGTATAAATACGGAATACCGAGTAAAGAATATTGGTAGGTAAGTGAGATTTATTAGAAAACTTTTGTACTTCGCACATTGTTTTATGACACATTGTCTGAGTGGGTACTGAAGAAACTGTTCATTCGAGATAGTCGTTAAATTGTACGCTTTCAACTGACATTAAAGAATTCAAAATTGTAGGCGCGGTTGAAGTAATAAACCGAAATTAACATCTACGTAGTGAAGGTGTAATTTCCCATTGCACAAATATAATTCCTTTTACACTTAAGTGGCTCTTTTGAGATCTTAGTGTATACTTACTAAACTTCACACTGATAAACAAAAGCACTCATGCGCTTATTAAGAGTCATAAAAAGTGGAGATTTAAATTCCAATAAGTCTCGTAAAGAAGTGAAAGAATGTTATAATCATTGATGGGCAGGGCCAAACAAACAGTAACACTTTTATGCTCACCCCTAACCAAAACACTTAAAGGACTAGGACTAAAATATTCACTTTTAAAATTAGAAAGAACTTAATCGAACAAATAAAGACGAAAAGTTCACAAACATCTCAGGACACAGAAACCAACACGTCTACGTAACAATTTGGACATTTAACGACAATATTAAGTACTGTCATTGAATGTCCAAAATACTGCAGAAAATCCAATAAAATATTTCACAAGATGCAGTAGGAACAATTGTACAATGAAGGTTCTTTATATTTTTTCCCACACCCATATACATGGAATTGATGGGATCATTGTAGTGCAGCAAGGTAGAAAGGCGTTACAAAATACGGATTACCATCTTGAAGTAGTGCAAGAGAGATTCTGGCTAAGGCTACCAAAAAATACCAATCCTAAGCTCGTCATCTGAAATAACGCGTCATCATCTGATGTTTGCATTAGACACGGGAAGAAAGCAACAGCATGATCGAAGCGCAGTCTACAGGCAATAGTCGATTCCAAGAAGTATGAGAAATGACTGACCAAAACGGCGTATTCACACAAGAAAAAACCAATATTAACGTAAAAGAAATCTGGTCAATATTATGCAACATTGTTGATAATCTCCACTTTATTGCACTTCTTCTGCTTGTGGTTGGGGATAGTTGGTGAGGTCAAAGTGGGATGTTGAGATTATTCAGCCAATCGATGAAATCGGGAGTCACTTACTTCAGCACAGATGTGCCTCCGGGAAACTGATGGAGGATACATTCTTCTAAAATGTGTTTTGTTATTTGAATATGTCCACATTCACACAATTCAACGTCATTTAGGCCCCATTTATGCATCATATACGCACAACGGCTGTGACTGCACCAGATGGAATTGAGTGAGGACCACGTCTTGCGAGGGAGAGAGAACAATGGCAGTTTAATAGTTGGATCCACAACAAGGTGCTTGTTTTATTTTATTTGTTCATAATATTATTGGTTTCTATGTCAAATTTTGCAGAGACCGGCTCTGCTGGATGATTAAATTCTAAAATTGTACAAGCAGCCCACGACAAAACGGTCCAGTCCCTACTCAATCACAGCCCGCGTTACACGAGCCTGTTATTACCCGGATTGTTTTTCATGTAATTAAGTAACCTCCACTTTCGATTTGTTTTACTCGATGATGACAGGCTGCTTACACTTTCATTCAATTTAAACTGTGGTTAGGAATAGGTCTTTAACTCCATGAAAGTTATGATCAAAGGTAACTAAAAGTGTGCCTACAATTTAAGCCGATTATCTTACTGAGTTATATTTTATTTTAAATCGGGGTTTGAACCCTTGTGCTTTTTCATATTGAACTAAATTTGCCAACTTAAGGTTTAACGCGACGTTTGTTAAAATCTACGTGTTTTAGACGGCGTTAATTTGAATTTTATTCTTCTCTCAATTCTTTCAAGAAAGGCATACAAATACAATATTGGATTGAATCATCAAGAAATCATAAAGAAAGAGGTAGTTTTTAATGATAATAGAATTCTCATTATGTCATTCAGACCCTAATTTGTGTTAGAATCTTTCCTTGCACAGCGTCTACATTTGTTTTTACAAGTATTTGTGGTTAAGTGACATTTTAAAAGAGCTATTTTGTTAGAATTGTGTACAATGCTGTACAACCAGGGAAACCACATAGCGACCAGCGACCCGGTAAGGTTATAATGAGATGCGGATTGGAGAAGGGAAGTTTAGAGGTCTAAGTGAAACATTCAGAAAAATAAATATAACGCAACAATTTATCAGTTTTTCTTTCAATAAAGATTAAATAAAAAAATAAAGACATTTTTTTGAAGCACATCCAGGTGGAAATGATGTTCTTATTTTATGTTATTTTCTGATACTAAGCAGAAGTGATAATTTTTAAAATATGTAATTTTTTTCTCCTTCCAAGTTAATACCATAAATTTAATGACACTGTGTAATTCTGAATAGTCCCATAATTCAGCATCATACTCAACTACCACGCAAATGGTGTAGTGGGCATCAATCAAAGGGCATGTTGCAACAATCTCGTTGGAAATGTGTCAATTAATTACCAGGCAGGTACTGCAGAGTTCAATAAGATATCTGGCTGCTCAGAGCGCAATTAACGACACTGCATACCAGGTTATATTTAGCTCTATAACTCTTTGCTGTGCAGTTCGCAATCACAGGCTATGATGGCAACCTTGACTCACATAATATGTTCAACTCAACCGTTGCACCGCTGCATCCGTTTGTCCATTATTCACTCACAAAACGCAACTGATCGTCAGATAACGCAGTTATTTATAAACCCTATAAAATTCAACCAATATTCAATGATTTAACACGAGATAAAATAATACATTAAATGAATTTTTAATAAGGTTTTAATTTATCGCAGAAAAAAATTTACGAGTTATTTTCTGCCCTCTTCCTTATTTCCGATACATACTTTAGAGTGAGGTCATTTATTATATTATAATTCCAAAGTGCCAAATGTCATTTAATAAAGAAATAATCCACTGGCGCCGAAGCAAATATTTGATTTCGTAGATAGTTCTAACATGTTATAATTAATATGAAAATGTATACAAGAACGTTTTGCTGGTTTATTTTAACAATGAAATGGAAACACACACCTGCGGGCATCGGTAATAATTATGCATGCAAAAAGTGTGGCATATTGTTAATGCGAATTTAATTATGATATTTTTAATTGCTTTTAATCGTATATCCGATTTATTTTGTTTTGTATGTTAATCAAAATTTACAATTTTAACCGCGGCAAAGATGTAATGCATTGGCATTCTCTGAGATTAACATACTTTAAATGTATGTTAGAAAATGAAATTTATAGAATAAAGATGAACTTTTAAAGAGGAACATAAAACCATTATGGAATTACCTTTGACAAGACACCAAAGGCCAGTATGAACATCCTAGAAGCTAACTGGCTGAAAAAGGTTCTTCCTCTGACCGAGGAAGAGACGAACTGACAGATTGAAGAAGGGCTAGTTGAGAACAATTGTGGAAAATGCCAATTACAGCCCTCAAAGCAGCTCCATTTGCAATTATGTTTAGTGTTGTTACAAATGGTCACACAATATATGAAAATCAAAACCGTCCAGTGTCTCGTATAGATTCAAGTTACCGTTAAATCATTAAAGAACCTTTCGAAGGATCCGTTGAACTAACAATGCCTCTTCGCTTCTCGACTTTTCTGTGTACGAGAACCCAGGCTGATTTATTATTCCAAATAGATCCAGATGATGCTAGAGATACTCGAAATTCGCAACTAGTCAAAAAAACAACATTATTCTCTGATTCGAGATCGCTGACACGACAGAATAAGTCGACGAAGGAAGATATCCAATTGGACCATTGTCAGTGAGATTGGCTCCATCTGGCGATCGCTCCGTATATGACCAGGTACCAGTGTGTATTCAGTTTTTGCTTCACATAGGGACTATAATTACGGTGAATTAATCCGTGAATCGAATATGACTTGCTGATGCCAAGAGCGAATCAAACGGATTTTAAATTAGTTAACGCTAACATAAGACGGTGATGAATTCTCGCACAAAGAAAAAATAAAACTTTTTAATCGTAGTTGGTATTGGTATACGGATCAAGATATGATTTTAAACGTTTTTGCTGTCAGAATCAAATAATATTAATTTACCTAACTGTTGCAAAGTATTACAGCTTCTTTTTAACAGATCTTTTTTCTTACCATCGGAGAACCTTTTGCGAATCAATATCTCTTGCATTTTTAAAAACATCATCGTATGGTATTCAAGACTTTCAAGGATAACAGTTGATTTTTGGGGTGAAGATGATGTCTCAAGACACATCATCATTACCCCAAAATGAAGATGATCATCTTTATTTTAATGTCATCTTCTTGTAAAGTCTTGAATACCATATGATGATGTTTTTAAAAATGCAAGAGATACTGATTCGAAAAAGGTTCCCCGATGGTAAGAAAAAAGATTTTTTGACAAGTTTTGTCAAAAAAAATTACTAAATCAACGCAAATCCAATCATTAATCTAACTTTTGATTCATGTATACAATTACAATCCATATTAATTTAACCTTTATTTATTTTATTTTATTTGGTACATTATTTTTTACAATTTATGTTTTCCAGTAATGTAGGCCTCACTGGGTGGCTTGCCCGTGCTGAGGCCTTCATTTTATAATATGAAAATCTAATCTACATATATTGCGTAGATTATGTCGCTGATTTTCAAAACATTTTAATGACAGGCGTTTCAAAGGTTTTACTCATGCAGAGTAGTTGAGACATTACATCAATTGAAGTTGTAATTGGAATTTCGTGTACATTTATTAGTACACGTAAAAGGTAAAGCAAGTGGAAGATACTTGAGAAATTATTAGTAATGGCATTCATAGATAATACAATAGTAAAACACCTATTATTTTTTATACATCTTTTCAGTGTACAAATAACAAACAAAGAATGAATGAAACTAGTAACAAAAGTTCAGACGCAATTTGCTTGAGAATTGTTCCAATCAATTGATAATATAATCAACTATGAACAGTAATACAACATAGTGAAATTTTAATTTTCTAATACTAAAGGTCGATAACATTTGAATACAAGTTAAATCTATTAAATACGTTACGCCACAAGTTTTATTATTTGCTGCGCACGATTTTTTTTTACCAACCAACAACCTGCATTATACAATACGTCGAAGTATAGTGGCTCGGTAACGATAGGCAATATTTAATTTTTCTCATAGTAAAAACATCAGAATGGCATTCAATTGTTAAAACGATACATTGATGATAAATTAATACCTCTTTCTCCTTACATTCTTACAACATCCTGTTTGCTTTCTCATTCAACTCTCCCATTTCTTTCAGATATACGACATTTACCGATGTTGTTTACAGAAATGCTTACTAAAGCCCTCTTAAGTAATTATATACACCAAAAAATCTATATTTACATTTGTGTCTTATATCACCACGAATAAAGATAAACACATAAAAATGGCTTGGCAAACCGAGTATCTAAATAGTCTAAAGCGCAAATGTTGCTTTTATATATTTGTGAATAATTTTAAAAGAATTTAAGCAAGAAACAAAGTTAAGCAAGGAAACTGTCACAAATTATCTTAATAATAATAATAATTGGATAATTTGTAGAGCGCCGTTTTTGTGAAAAATCACCTCAAGGGCGCTGTACAGTTTATTTCCTAGGATCTACATTTGTTATTTAGACCAACTGTGCCAGCACGAGGTTCGTCATCCGTTCAGGTATGTGTCTGCCGCCAATATAGCGCTGACATGTGTCTGCTGCCAATAAAGAGCGCCGACACAACATCCTCACCAATAAATCGTATTTTTTTAATTGTTTCTTTTATGGATTCATAATTTTTTTAATTGTTTCTTATATGGATTCATAATTTTCTAGTAAACAAACATGTTGTTTCTAGTTAATTCGTAGTTTATGAAGTAAGTAACAATTTTATTTTAAATATACTCAAGTGAAACGATAGGAAAAGCTTTAATTTCTACAAATCGTATTTTTTGGTATTCATAATGTAAACCGATTCGTAGTAAAGTTTAATAGAAATTAGTGATTTTACTGATAGCTTCGTCTTACGATAATATTAGCTTATTGCATCGGATTTACGACAAAAACATTAGCCAAACATAAATTAATTGCCCAATTTCAATATCAAGTTTTTTCAGCAACGTTGACTTCCCACGCTCGGATGATTGACCATTTCATTAGATAATAAATCAAATATCAATATTGTGATGAACTTATCCCAAATTTGCAATGTCGATAGAAATGATTCAATTTCTTGTGAGGATTTCACACAGATAATATTTCTAGAAAGTCCCTGGGAATGTAGATACCAAAGTTTCCGAGAAACCTAACCTAACATAATAAAGTGGAATTTTTTTATAAATATAGATCTTAGTGGGTCTGAAACTGCTAAATTATTTTCTGACGTCGTTATATTATCTGGACCGCAATGATTTTTTAAATGCTTAAGTTACTTTTATAACATGCAATTAAAGTGTATCTCATTACTAGATATACAATTATGTAATATGTTTGGCTTAAATTGGTACCAGCACATTCTGCACGACGAAGAACTACACGTATGATTAATCTATATCAGTCTTTCTCAAAGTGGGCGATAACGCCCCATTATTGACGCTGGAGGCTTTCAGGGGTGCAGTAGAAGGCTCAAAAAAAATTAGAGACCATTAAGGTAATCTAGAGGGACGACGGCAGAAAAATTCTATATACAGGGTTTCCAATAAGAGGTGTTATTTTGAATAGCCCGCTATTTCGGTAGATGTTACTTTTGAAGCTGTCATTTTTGTGACATTTGACAATGGATTTTTAAAAATGGAACGATACACGCTTCAACAACGCATTGAAATTATTTAAATTCACTTGAGTGAATCAAATGCAAATCATCTTGAGTGATGAGGCCCATTTTCACCTCGGTGGCTTCGTCAACAAGCAAAATTGACCCATCTGGGGCTCGGAAAACCCAAGAGTTATTGTTGAAAAGCCTCTCTATCCTCAACGTGTGACTGGTTGGTGCGATTTATGGTCCGGCGGAGTCATTGGACTTTAATTTTTCGAAAATGAGGCTGGCGCAACAGTTACGGTGAATGGATTGCGCTATCGAGAGATGATTAATGATTTTTTATGGCCGGGATTGGATGGTATTGATCTGGACAACGTTTACTTTCAACAAGGCGCTACGTACCACACAAGCACCAAAACCATTGATCTTTTACGATTGAACATCAAAATAACACCTCTTATTGGAAAACCCTGTATAAAAATCCAACGGAATCTAGCTAAATTAAATAATAAAAGTTTGTTTTACTTCGTCTAAACAAATATATGTTGAAACAAAACTAAATAAAACACTAATAATGGAATTATATATTTTTTATCACCGTTATTGGTTCCTCATAGTTTGTATGGAAAACTGTATCGGACTATCCATCTTCAGTTCGTGCCGTGTTTGTGGCATTCAAGTTCTAACAAGTTTTAGAACAACGTAATAACGTTCAATAACTGTTTTTTATATGGTAATGTAAAAATGTATGTTAAAAAATATGGGTGTTAAAATTAAGTAAAGATCCAAACCAGAAGTTGAACCTGATTTTGGTTATGGTTCAGATAGTTTGGACTTTTAAGGACAGATGGCAGGTTGTCGTTTTTCTCCCTCCACCAGGTTGAGATTAACAAAACGCCTTGTAACGCCATTGTCATTCTCTTCTGCATTTTCACTTTTAAAAAAAACAACATATCAGTCCGTTGAGAAGAAACTAAAATAAATATACAATGGGGGCACTAGATTTTTATTAAATCTCTCTAAGTGGGCGGTGGTCGAAATAAGTTTGAGAACCTGTGATCCATATCGATTAGTTTGGCAAAAAACCAAACACAATGAATTGCAAGGTGCTGGTATTATGTTCGCCTGAAATGGAAAGTCAAAGGATTAATGATTTGATTGTTGTCTCGACGACCAGCTAACATTTATTATTATTACGTATATCAACACCTGGCTCTGTGGTAAAACAACTTGCCCACGAAAGAAAGTAAACAGTTCAATCTCCGAGGATCGTAAATCCACCTCGAGATTAAGTCAATTACGGTAATTATTATTGGAGAAAGTTTGGCCTTTGCTTTTTTTAAGCGTTTAATGTAGAAAAAATAAATAAAATAACGTTTAATGTTAATCTACTGAAAGATGTTGATAATGTTAATCAATCATAGTCAAAATCAAATACGAGTACTATGGTCGAAATAATTCTTTTTTTAAATACACATATGTATTTGAATTTTGATTTTGTTTTCTTGAATGAATAAATTATTGAATGGATGTGGAAATTAACCAAATTCCCGACATCCGATTGAGCTGAAATTAGACAGATAAACTCGTTGTGGATGACAATGCATTTTGTCTACTTTTTGTGACACACACACACACGCATTTCTTGGATGACATTATAAACATGACAGTTTATATGCAATTAAGATTTGGCATAAGTGATAGAGCGAATTACACATTTTAGTCAGTCTCTGGGGAGGAAGGTTTAATCCTCAGTCAAATAAAAAAGACGTATTTTTTAATACATCTATTAATAAAATTACTTTGTTTATTGAGTTGATTTATATATATTTTGTATTACGTTTCATTTTCTTGTTCTTATTATTTGGGGGTGTCATTATTTTACATTTCAATTCAAAAGAAAATCAAAACCGTATTACATCAACGAGAACTGGTAATTACATATTTGCAGATGTCGCAGTGCACTCGAAATATCAGATTTGGGAGATATATGAGAAAAATCAACTCTCGGAGAGCAATTTTAAAGCAGTTTTTTAAAGTACTTAATACATTTGCTAGGTAGAAATTCGCTACTCAATACAATATTGTGGCTTATTGAGATATAATTTTTTTTTAGTAATGTGTTTGTCCATCTCACCTAATGAATACTTATGTTTTTCGATGTCTACACCGCAAACAGTCAAAGTTTCTCAAACAATAACCACCAAAACAAGTCAATTTGAAATAAAATTTCTACTGATGGTAGGTAAACACTTAATTAAGTCATCATAAATAATGACAGAAATTTCTAATATTCCATCAACATTCTACCTTAGTCAAATAAAAAAATAATAGTGTGTGATTTGACAACATAACACGAAAAATGCAAGACTGTAACCGCACCCACCTCGTAGAAAAAAAGAAAGTGAATTTTACCTACTCAGATGGTTCTACTAATGAGAATGAGGACATTAAAAAGATTCGGTGACTATGAAAGGTATCTCACTTGGACCACACAATTGAACATGTGGGTGGATTGTATAGAATAAAGATACCTACATGGGAGAACTTACTTCTACCTATATGAGAGCAAATCTGTAACGTGAAAATGTGGTTCTATTGAAACGATACAAACATATCCATTGATATAGAAATGACTTGGTTGAAAAATCATCTTATCGAAACAATTGACGATGACCAAATGGCTCACCTAACCTAACCTCCATTTAGCGGTGTTTTCAAGTGAAAAACGTCATTTTATAGCAGATCGAATGGCCTTTTATCTCTAGATCTAGAGGTTGCGGGTTCAAATCAAAATAAATATGTAGAAAAGGACGTGGTAAAAAAAGAGAAATATCAAAGAGGAATACACTCTCAGTACAAGCCTTGTGAGAGGTTGGTAGGTGGGTAACATGATGAGATACCTAATGAATAATGAATAGCCGGGTATGTACCTACTTCCTAATCTTCACCTTCCCACTTTTTGAATCAAAGAACATTTTCCGAAATGGAGCTGCCGTCGTCACACTGGCTCCGCGCAGTTAGTTGTAACTGTATGGAACAAATTAAAATTATGTTACAAACAAAATTTTCAATTCAATTCGTTTTTCGTAAATGCGAAAGGCTCATCTAGAGTAGTTAACATCAATGCAAGCCTATACTATTAAACTAATAAATTATTGTACATCCGGAATGAAGAAAAAAACCTGTACACAGCCTCTGCCATAACTGAACTTTGCCTACATAATTAAAATTTACAAATAACAACTTTAATTTATTCAGTGTAGAAATAAATTTCACTATCTCGGCAGTTATTTTCGAATGTTGACATTGCAAAGGTTCGGTTCGGGAAGGTTAAGGTTTAGTTAGTGTACTTTGACTTGAAACGAAAAAGAGAAATTATGTGAACCTTCTTCTATTTTCATCTGCCCCCATCCTATCTGCCTTCAGATTTCGATTTTTTTATGTAGTCTGTAGGTACAGAGTTGTACCAACACGAATTATATCAGAGTTTTGTATTAAGAAGGTAAGTCCGTAAGTTGAACTTAGTAGCCACGTCTGTGCTAGAGCAAGAAACTATTTATGCAACTTTCTGGACTCTTTGAAGAGGAGGGTTATTTAAGCTGTAGGCTATTTTACAAGTATTACAAGGGAGAGTTCTTTTAGGAACTACGGATTGCTCCACTGTGCATCGCTGCAAAGCCGTGAGGCATCCAAAAGGGCGCATAACATTGGAACCATAGGAGCACGTTTCATTGTCGAAATATCAGTAGAACAAAGACAGCAGTACCATCTGAGGTCATGTTCACATAAGGATCGTTAGGCGCCCATTAAGATATAAGATAGGGTAATCCGCAAACAGA
This sequence comes from Hesperophylax consimilis, assembly GCF_061612785.1. NCBI lineage: Eukaryota > Metazoa > Arthropoda > Insecta > Trichoptera > Limnephilidae > Hesperophylax > Hesperophylax consimilis. The sequence goes on from NC_142846.1 coordinate 6,044,842, forward strand.
TTGGAAGTTTTTGCACCTTTTTGAGACCTGCTACTTTCGTATCATCCGGATTAAAAATTTAAAAAAAACGGTAATAACATTTTTCGTCTTCTGCGTGAAACGATATCCGAAGCGCACGACTTTTTACCAAACATTACACTATTTTCATGTTTTTCCAAAAGTTTACACAACTATTTTTAGACGTTGCTCAACATTTTTTTAATATTTTGTTCAAAATAGCTGATGAAAAGGCCAAATTCGTGCATTTGTTTATTGCTTATGCGAAAACCCCGGGCAACTTTAACAACACACAATTTTAATGTCAATGCACTTGAAACCAATCAAAATAAAATCAATTGGAAATTAACTACCATAGTATGTTGTTATTCTTTCAACGCATTAACATTATAATTATTTTTTAAATATTATCATGGAGATCTACATATTAATCTGCAGACACGATAATCAATTTTACTGTATTAATTTATTATTAAACTAGCTGACGTGTACCTGGCATTGCTAGACTTTTCTCTACTTTCCTTAAATATTTATATATAAACCTTGCAAATTGCACCTTCAAATGTTAGCGAAAACCTTATCAAACTCCGTTGTATAGTTTAGAAAAACTAAGCACACGAACGGACAGACGGGGATAGTGAATTTGTTTTTTAGAGATTAGAGATACCACAGACATAGGAATTAATAGACGAGAAGATAATGGCGAGGGGTAAAATCAACTGTTGAAGAACGAAGGGAGTGAAGCTGACTGTGATTCGTCAATAAATCAATCTGACAGTAAATAGGCATCTCGCATTATAATATCACCATTTACTTCTTAAAAGTAAAATCTGCTTTTGAATGAATAGACATTTTTACATGGGAGCGCAAATTACTCGCCACGTTATGAACAAATTTGCGAAGTCCAAATTCGGCAAAAAAATTCGGTTCTATTTTCAGAGTCGAATATTTCGTTTAAGTATTTAGTTAAGACACTTTTATAAATGTTCATAATTTACTTCCCAGCAACCAACCAGCTTTGTGTTTCGCGTCCAGACGTTTCTCGATGTGATAGTAACAACTGATTCATATTATACGATGTGAATATGCTTAAAATAAAGTAAAATAATGCTTATATATGGAATGTAATACGACAATTGGGTTTATTCTCTTTTTCACATCTATTTTTACAAGTTTTCATAGTACAAGTCAACATTTTGCCGTGTTATTTCGTAAAATGAACCGATGATGCCTCGACCATAGTTCGCACAAGAATGATGACGTCACGTTTTCAAATTTCACTTGAGGCCATACGCGAGCACAGCCGGCTCCAATGGAACCGGTATGGGGAGTGGGGATAATACGCTTTTAATCACTTAGGGCAGGTCTACTAATATTCATATGTCTATGAGAGATACCAATGAATTGTCGTGATTACGAATTTACCAAAAGTTTATCAGGAAACGACCTGTAATCCCATATTTTGTTCATTATGATCTGGGGTGTCCAGGGATGTTTCCGAACGTTCCAGACTATTTTCGAACATTCCACAACATTCCAGAATGTTTCGGAATGTTGTGGAATGCTCGCGAATACTCTCGAATGTTCTGGACTGTTCTACGAATTTCTAGAGGGCGAAATTTCCAGCCCTTATATCTTCAAAAAGCAAGCCCTTCAAAAACACCTTTACATGGGTGGGGGATAGAGAGCTACCACACCATATAACCCCCTTGATCCCACCGGGACTCGTTTCTGAGTTTTAGCGGCACGCGCATTGTACTCTTATTTTTTATTATATATATGTATTGATTAACTAATTAAGTTTAGTACATAATCATAGTACGTATGACTACAAGTAAGATTATCAGTAATTTTCTACATTTACAGAATTACAAGGTTTTATAAAATTTGGGCATAAGATTGGGTTTTCACGATTTTGCCTAGAGCCTGAAAACTACACAATATTATTGAACGAAGAAATAGAATAGCCTAATTGGGAACCCTTCTAATTTAAAATTAACTGGAATACTGGGTACTTATTTTCTTGGAACAAGTACAAGATTTTACAATGTGTAATGATTATATTTAAATATTGACAAGATGTATGAGTGTTAAAAAATCACACAACAAAATGGGGAATACCATACCTAACACCACCTTCTTGTGTGTCCCAGATGTTTGTGAGAATTTCTTGCATCCTTTTGGATTCTTATTAGCTTATGAAAGTAGTAGAAGAAATAAAGTATACAGGGCACATCATCAAGTAAGCTTACGGACATCGACCGGCAAAGACCATCGACCGGAAAAGGCGAACGCTCGGCATAAAGTCGAATATGCCCAGTAGAAGGTTCCGGCTTTGCAGCCCACGTTAAAAAATAATGCTTTTCTTTACGTTTTGTACATCATTTTATTCGTGCGAGCTCTGGGCCAACTTTAAGACGACCAGCATGGAAAGGCAACGCGTGCAGAATAATAACGACTACCGAATTATGTTTGACCTACCCTGTTACTGCAGTGCTTCCAACATACTCACGGAAGGGCGAGTACCAAATTTTGCAGCCCTCAGCAAGTATAAGGGAGAGGACAAACAACTCTAAAAATGTCCTTATCATGGAATCCCGCCAGAGTCCAGATAGTATTTTTTTGTTCTTATTATTGTATATTATTGTATTATTATTAAATTACCGTATATGTATTTTGGGGTGTGTGGGAGCAGTGGGTTATGGCTCATTTTATTAAGAGCGGGAGCCACGGTACACGCTCAACATGTTCATACAACTCAAATAAAAGACGGCTCAATTGAAAGGGAGCCGTGAGCTCAGAGTGCCTATTCGTAAAAGACGATACCTAAATGATTCTAACGTCTAAATATAAATGATTTTCACAATAAAGTAAATTTTTATCACAATTCGAGTTTAGAGCTTTCGATACCCTTGTGTTCGTACACATCAGAACATTCAATTTGGATTTTATTCGCTGCCATTAGGTCCAGTCTTTTTTAAATTACTGACATTTCTCGGCTCATTAATAAATCGACCCAGAGCCTAATCTCAAATTGTTGAACAAAACACGAACTTCGTGACTAAGTAAAATGAAAATACGTGTATACACGGTGTCCGGAAACTCGTAGTACAAGCGGGAAACTGGAGAATCTACACCACATGGGGAACCCAAAAAAACATAAAGTTTTTTGATTTGAGCATTTTCAAAAAAAAAAAAAAAAGCCAAAAAAATATATTTTTCGGCTATTTTAGGGTTAAAGTTTTTTCTGGTGTTCAGGGTTGAATAACAGATGTTTTAACCCTGCAGAGCAGAAATATTTTATGATTACACCGGGTTAAATGAAGGGTGATTTCAAAATAATGCTTCAAATCCGAGTTTCTTCATTTGTTTTACTTTCAAATAGTTTTAATTAGTTGGGTACTTTGATCTTCAGTAATAATTTTTAAGAATTTGATTAAAAAAAAAAAAAAAAAAAAAAAAAAATCAACTTCAAACTCGATTTACTCGATAACGAAAGCTCAAATAAAAAAAAAAATACTACAAAATCGACTCCAAATGTGATGTAGATTCACCAGTTTCCCGCTTGTACTACGAGTTTCCGGACACCCTGTATATATACACACACAGAATTACGTAACATAAATAATGTCAAAAACGAGAAAACAATCGTGATAGTCTCAGATAAAAAGAAAATTTTACACAACTCTTGATTTTATGTGTTAATTTTAGCTATTAATTTAAATTTAAAGAAAAAATAATTAACAAGCTTTGTTTAATAATACCATTGTGGATGTTGTTTTCATATGAATGCCAAACTCATTTGTTTGTCAAGCCCCCAAAGGGCACACAAACTCCAACGGCTCGGAGGGCTTTGAAGCAGAGAATGGACGGTTATCTCGAGAGTATTTCCTCCTGGGGTAAAAATAATCTCGTCGAATTTAATGTTTCAAAGACCCAATCCTGTCTGATTACGTCTAAAAGGGATCCAAATGATAATCTAGTCTCCTTCAACGGAAGCAATCTTCCGAACAGGCCTTCCATTGATATGCTTGGTGTAACTATAAGTGACCAGCTCAGGTACGGGGGCTCCATCGAAGCTAGAGTAAAGTTGGCCTCTCAGAAGCTGGGCGTACTGTACAGGGCCCGCAGATACTTTAATAGTACACAACTGCTCACCCTGTACAAATCGCAAGTGCGCCCTACTGTCGAATTTGGCAGCCATCTCTGGTCTGGAGCCCCAAAATACCAGAAAAAAACCCTTGACTCTGTGCAGAAACGGGCGGTCCGTTTGATAGATTCCCCAATCTTAACAAACGGACTGCAATCTTTAGAGCACAGGCGTCAGGTAGGTATGCTGTCCTTGTTCTATCGGTATTACAATGGAAGATGCTCTGAGGAACTAGCGTCATTGATCCCTTCGGCACCGGTGCGTAGTCGGGATACACGCCAAACGCGCGCCCAACATTTGTACACAGTTGACACTTGTCACATGAGAACGGGTCGCTTCTATGATTCGTTCTTAAGTTCAACAGCTCGGCTGTGGAACGAACTGCCGGCCTCTGTGTTTCCTCCCTCCTACAACATGGGACTCTTCAAGACCCATGTTCACTCCTTCCTCTCCACAAAAAGACCCTCCACACAGCATCCCCAAAGATGACATAGGCCCTGAGGGAAATTATTTTCTTCAGGGCCTCCTGTGTGGAGTAAATATAAAAAAAAAAAAAAAAAAAAAAATGTAAGACTACGTATTCCGAATTTCTAATGAAATGAAACATATTTCCCTTAAACACTTCAAATATGCATATTTTTTAATATTATTTTTGAAGATAACCATTATATATGTTAAGGGACGTACTTGACTTACTTTAACCAGTGATTACTGACATTATTTGTAGAAATATAAAAGAAAAAAATCGCAAAATATGCTCCGAAAATTATAAAAAACAGATCTCGTTCTCTTATCTGTCATAAAGTGTGTTTGTTTGAAAATACATAGATTTAAGAATTTTTTCCTCACTAAAACGAATAAAAATTAGCGGTTTTCGTTTTTCAATTGCTGGTATAACTGGCTTCGTGCGCTATTTTATTTTTTGAATTAATCTTACTACTTTAGGCGGTTTTATATATTTAAATGTGATTTTTGGTTTGAAATCTAGACACAACTTTAAATTTTGAAGGTATTTTTTCAATGTTTTATTTTTATGCAATTTTATATTATTTGTACACAGTATAAGATTTGTCAATTTATGTGAAATATTGGACATACTGTTATTTCAAATTAAATTAGCAATAACAACAACAACAACAACAAAAATACCAATTTTTTCAAATAACTACCAAATTGATATCAAGCATCAAAGAATGCTCTGCCACTGCAAGTTTTGAAAAAAATCACAGTGTTTCTTTAAATGCTACTTGAGACATTTTTTGGGAGACTTTTGCCATATTTTAAATAAGTAATGCTTTATTAAGTATTCGATTAAGCCTTTTAATTACAATCGTTTATTTTGATTTTATATTAGCGCGCTCCCTCTAACATTCGTATTTTCATATCTTATTTTGAAACCGTCTTCTTCATCTTTTTGAATGTTTACTGCTTACTATTATTTATAATTTTAGTTAATCAATAACAACAACTCTAGCTATGTTTGGTGACCAGATCTTAACAATAGCACGGTTCTCCCCACCTTCCTCTTCCCATCTACTTTCCCTCCCCACTACCTTCAGCCACAGTCTCACTGGCTCCAGACAGTTGGGAGCAGTTGGGACTCTTGTACGGTAATCACATAATTAATAAAAAAAAAACAACTTTATCTTGCAATAACTCATACACTATCCATAGAACTCACAGCCGATCAAGAAATCAACAAATATATTATATGAGTTTATTTATTACACTGTTATACGTGGTAGAATTATATAGTATTAAAATAGAAAATAAAATATTTTTTAACTTATTTCCACTTGTTTATTTTACCAGTACCGGTTTCGTCCTATTATGGACATCTTCAGGCTGGCAATAATATTGTGTACCTAATTTTGTATAAATTCTGTAACAAAAGAATTTCAATTGCCAGCCTGAATATGTCCATAATAGGACGAAACCGGTACTGGTAAAATAAACAAGTGGAAATAAGTTAAAAAATGTTTTATTTTCTATTTTAAATATATTATACGTATCTCTAGTAAGAAGTCTAATTGAATATAACTCAGTAGTTTGGTCTCCATCTTACAAAATTCACATTAACAACATTGAGCGAATACAAAAAAAAATTCTACGTTTTATAAATTTTAAATTAAATATCCCTGTCGAAGACTTAAAATACAATTTCTTATTAAATACTCTAAAAATACATACATTAGAAGAAAGACGTAAAATAAACGATTTAACGTTCTTATTCAAAATACTTCTTCTTCAATGGCGCTACAGCCCATTTCGAGCCTTGGCCTCCTTTAACATGAGCCTCCACCGCCCTCTGTCCTCGGCCGTCGTCTTCCAATCTGCAACATTTTTTTTTTTATTTTTTTTTTTTTATAGTGAATACCTCACAAGAGTCCCAACTGCTCCCGTCTGGAGCCAGTGAGACTATGGCATCCCCAATTGGGGGATGTTGTGAGGCTGAAGGTAAGTGGGGAAGGGAAAGAGGAAGGTGGGGAAGTACCTGGCTATTCAGATCTAGTCACTAAACACGGCTAAAGCCATTTGGAGCAACGTTTCACATGGAGTAGTCCTCTGGCATCTTTCCTGACATCGTCCTCCCATCTCAGCCTAGGTCTGCCCGCCTTTCGTTTGCCTCCCGGGTGTCCTGTTAGAACCTTCTTTGGTACACCTGTGCTTGGCATTCGGTGCACATGTCCGGCCCATCTTAGTCTTTGGAGCCGTAAATGAGTAGAGAGTCTGGGAGCTTGGTAGATGTCATATAGCTCCTTATTGTGGCGGATTCTCCATGCCTCTCCCTCTCGCACCGCTCCTAAGATTCTTCCAAGTACCTTTCTTTCGAAGGTGTCCAGCCGTTCCGCAGACTTTGCTGTCAGTGTTCCCGCCTCACATCCATAGGCCAAGACCGTTCTAATAATTGTTTTATAAATTGTTTTATTCAAAATACTTAATAACTCTAAATTCGACTGTTTTGAACTCCTGCAACTTATAAACATACACACACCCACAGTAACAACACGACAAAATACAATATTCTACAGCAGCACACATAAGCGTAACTACATTGCCCACTCTCCGATACAGCGACTTCACACCATGGGAAATCATTACTTGGGTGATGTTGACATATTCAATACCAACTTGGCAAGTTTTGTGGATCATTTAAAACATTTATTTCAACAATACTCCTAAACACATCATGTAAACCTACAAATAGCTGTAATTTTCTGTTTTTGTTTCTTGCGTTTGTATGACTTATTGCATAGCTTTTATCAAATGTAATTTTATTCTTATTTTTTATGTTTCAAAGTATCTGTCAAATTAAAATTATACTACCAACCATGTAAACGCCCTCTGGGCGTTAAATAAATAAAATAAATTAGAGGGCTCTATCCAATTTTCATTTTAAACTCTTTTTCTTTATTTTCTAACAAACGTATTGTTTTGTTTTTCCCAAGCAATTTCATATATCAGAATTGTTTAATAATAAAGTTTAGCATTACTCATAAGTTATAAACAAATCTGTTCTCACATTGTTAATGATACCCACGATTAAGTTATTAGTTATTACATGGTATTAAAAATAAACTTACACGCGTTTTAAAATCGCAAGGTATAATTTATTCATTCGCCTCGGTGGGTACTGTGTATTTATTGTTTCGCCTTGTAAAACTTAATTATTGGATATCTGGCTTAGAAAAACTTAACGGACCAGTATATCATACACGTTTTAATCGAGTTTTTAATGTTTTTTTTAGTAGAGATGATAAATTAACCGCTTATGAGTAGGTTAGTAACTTTCCAAGAATTGAAAATAGAAATTTATTTTTTCACAAGTTCTTACAACTGTTTTAATATCTCCCCATGTAGGTTTGTTTATCCTTCTCTTGCCAATTACATGAATCATGAGATGAAAATATTGTTATATTGGACACCTCAATACCTCATTTCAGTATTTGAGTATCTCAAACAAACTCATTCTGATACAGTGTCCTTCCCAGTACTATTTCAAAGGTAACATTCCTTCGTCAAAAGAATATTAAATCCAAGTTTGTTAATAAGATATGTACAAAAATACCCTAAAAGTAAACAATTTAAAAAACATCATCAAAATATAGATAAGTAACTATAAAGATGGGAAAATTATAAATAAGTAAACATTAGGATAATGATGTCTAATGTAATGGTGTTTGAAAGAGAGAGTACGAAAACAGTGTGCAATATAGTTGTGAATGAGGAATACTTGAAGCAGGTGGATGAGTTTGTGTATTTAGGAAGTATGTTCTAGAGCAAGGCTGCCCAACCCCAGGCCCGCGGGCCATAATGTGGCCCGCGAACGAATTATAAGTGGCCCGCGTGAACCATTTTCAAAAAACCCGCCAATCCGCCAATTTGAAAAAGTGTCGCGGGCCTGCGGTAAAACAAACAATGCCGCTTGCGCGCGGTCACCAGTGTTGCCAACGAAGGCGATTTATCGCTATTTGGGCTACTCAGACCGAGAATCAGCGACGAAAAAATCTAACCTGTTGAACTTACTTTTTAAACAAAAATACACCGGTTTTGACATAGTATTTTTTGCGTCCGAAATGGAATCCAAGATTGGCTAATTGTGGGTGCGCGGAATTTTTTCTCAATGAAGTTCCGTAACAACCCCCCCCTCCCATCGATTTCAAATATTTGGTGGGGAGCACTCATTTTGAGCTTTTTTGTGAGGAATTATGTTTTATAGAAATTCTCTAACAACCCCCCCCCCCCATGGAAATAGGAACCGTCAGGTATTCAGTGGCCCGCCAGTGATTCAAAATCGTCAATTTGGCCCAACTGTTAAAAAGGTTGGGCAGCCTTGTTCTAGAGAGATGGGAAGGCTAACAGAGATATTGAAAGAAGGGTAAATTCAGGTAATTCCGTTAATGGAGGACTGAACGCAGTTGGCGCTAACAAAAAAATGTCCAAAGAAGCGAAGCTAGCAGTCCACAATGGAGTGCTGGTACCTACCCTGATGTACGGAAGTGAGGAATGGAACTGGCAGAGATAGGATGAAAGTAGACTGAATGCTGTAGAAATGAGATCCCTGAGGCGTATATGTGGTAAAAACATGTACGATCGTGTGAGAAATGTGGAGATCCTCAAAGAGTGCAAGGCTGATGTAAGTTTAATGAGTAAGATCAAGAAAGGGACGCTTAGATGGTTTGGGCATATAGAGCGAATGAGCGAAGAAAGGAGTGTAAGGAGAATATACGATGCAAATGTGAATGGTAGCAGAAGTAGGGGACGCCCGAGGAAGACCTGGCACGACCAATGAATGGGATACTTGAGTCGGGCCATGTCAAGAGTCAGAATAATTGTGCAACTACATAGCTGCGTATTAAATCCCAATGCACTTCACATGCGTGTATACGAGATCTGTGACAGCCGAAAATGACAGAGAATTGCTGAGTTTGTGATCAGAAAGTGGCAAAGTTAAATTTTCTCCTTGATGTAGCATACAGGAGCAGGAGATTATTTCACAAACAGGAAAGGAGAGACAGATGGGTTTTGCGAACCGGTTTGCTCCGGTTCAATATGTAAGAGGATTGACTGCATTCGAAAAAAGGAAATTGCATAAAAATATGTGAATGCATTAGGTAAATCTGTAATCTTTGATCTGAAAGCCTACATCACTTTCTTCTTAATTACTTTATCACAAATGTGGTTTCTCTCGTGCTGCATTTCATAATGAATGATGCATAATATGAATACAAAAGTGTGATAATTATTTACAAGCATCAATAAAAAATCATCATCAGCAGTAAATGTGATTAATCATCACATAATATAACAGATTTTCTTCGTAATTATGTTAACAAGATGAATAATATTGATCAATCAATGATTATCACTTCTTGTATAAATGTGTACACGGCGAAAACTAGCATGCCAATTTCATGATAAAATATTAATCATTCAAAAAATATCGAGAATACGTATTTTTTTCGAAATAAATATCATGACGGAATGCGACAATATCTGTTTGTCAATATCAATATTCGTGTGAACACGTGTTCCGCTGTCCTCATAAAACATACGCTTTTGACTGATACTTTGTTAGGAACTCCGTCAATTAATTCGTTATAGGAATGTTTTTAACATATGTAAGAACCAAAAAAAATTCCAAATTTTTAATAAATTAATAGTATTTCATTTCAGTAAGTTTTCTCCGTGTATGAATAAAAGAATGTGATAAATATTTACAAGCTTCAATAAGAAATCAACATCTGCAGTGAATTAATCATCTTCATAATATACCAACATAGTTTCGTTAATTCAAATGCCAATATAGACATATACCTAATAAATTACTTCAATTATTTCACATAGTAGGTATAAAGAATGGTGCCTCTTCTCACAATACTCTATGTAACCCGAGTTTGAGACCTCATTCATATTCAAAACTATTACTTTAGCTATGTTATCCGCGAAGATCAATAAAACAAATCACTAAATAGATAGATGAATTATTAGATTTTATGCCATTTTTACAGCTAATATATGAATACATTATCTGGTAGTAGCACCAATTTGCAAAAAACAAATAAGTTATTTGAATTTTAAATTATAAATATAGGCCGACAAACTTCACGATGTTTCGTGAAATTAGATCTGCTAAACCTTTTGATTCAAAAATACATATCTTCAGTTTGGAAGAGTATTTTTGTGTCAAATCCAAAATTCAGTTGTGTTTCAAAATACCGTAGGTATTTAACATTCTTTCTCTGTACTGTGTGTTTTCCGCATACTTTCAAAAAAATAAATAAAATGATAAATCTAATTGTCCAATCGAACAGTGAGCGCCCAGAATTTCTACTATCGTAAGAATAAAAAAATAGTATATTATTATCGTCAAAGAATAAAAAATTCTGCACAAATCGCAAAATGTCAAGCAAGAGTTCGAGAAAACTGGGTACACACATAACCAGTTCGCCAATTACATTAGCATATGAAGTGGATTATAACACGATATATATATTATTCATTATTATATCAATATAATATGTTATTAAATAAGTGGATTGCATTTAAGACTAGGCCCGGAGGACTGGGCGGGCCTCAGTGCCAATAATGCCAATGCCAAGGAGACGATAATCTATATAGCCAAACATGGTCACGGTCAAGAAAACTAGGCAGCTTCAACTGCTGCTGAATTTAAAGAGGGAAAGTTATAATTTTTAACAGCAGTTTTCATATTTCGCGGTTATTTCCAACGGCACATGAAGGTAAGTACGATCAAGCTAATGATCGCGTAATTTTACATAGGATTAGGCAGAGAGGGTGCAACACATCTTTCTGTCTTAGAACCCTAAACTGGAAACAGTTGAAGGAGCTACGAGTATATCTATTCACAAATTAAAGACCGCAGGGAATAAATATGGAATGTTAATTCAAGACAAATTTGCGAAAATCAGAATTTAATGTTTGAATTTCTGTGTTTTGTTACTGACGTTAATGCTTTTTCCCACCATCATCAGTATTGTTTTTATCTGTTTGCGCGTGGATGCTCGTGATTCTTGCCTGCCGTAGATAAACAAATAAACCGCCATCTCTTTTGACAGCAGTGGTTGTCGCTAAAACAATTTCGCAGTGTTGAAGATACACAGTAATGCCACTTAATGCCATTGTTACTTCAGTTTTGGATTTTTACTGGAACTGTTGTTTTTTCCCTTGAAGTCTTCAGTTCAGGACGCCAGAAATGTGGCGATTGAAGAAACGAAGGTCCTGGAGAGATCTGGCCGCAACTAGAAAATGTCAGTCCTGCAAGTTTCCTTCCGTTTTCCATCAGTTCCTTTAGCTTGAAGAGGCGGTATTCATCTTTACGCAGTCATGCCACGTGTTTGGGTTTTCTCAAAATACAGTTTACCTGCCTTTTTTTACTACAGAAGCCTCATTGGTTTGCCTCTTAGAACTGGAGTTGAAGACAGGCAGATGAAGTCATAATCGAAGTTAGTATTTTAATTACCTATCTGCGACAAATTATCTGCATAAATACTAAATTCATATATCTACCTTCTTCTTGCGGGGAAATCTCCTTCATTGTCATTCAAAATAATAAAGGGTGAAAGTGTAGAATTGCACCTTCTTGCGAGACGTAATGCAAAAGTATTCCATGAAATTCACTCATCCCTTGACATCAAAGCCTTGCATGATTTAGGGCCCAGGGCCGCAGAAACCGCGAGGTCCACCTCTGCCAGACCTGCCAGATGATATTGCAGAACTTTCACCGGATGATTGGACTCGCTCGGTCATTGCCACTGGCTTCGGAACCAGGGCCCCAGGGCCCGAACTGATTCAGGCAAACAACGGCCAACAAACTGGCTAACCTACCAATCTAGCGACGTGCCGCATAATACACCGCTGCTAACTCATGTGCTCCTGGTGGAATGGCTCATTATCTAAGCAGTGAAAGCAGTGATGCTGTAAAATTAATCGTAATTCTGCATCATTTTAATTATTAGAAATTTCAATTGATTTTGCAAAATTCGCAAAACTTTTGGCTCATCGAACGTTTCAAATTAACAGCAGTCTTTGAATCATTAACAATCTTGTGATATTGCAAATCATTTAAGTACGCAAAGCAAATTGTACATAATTTAATTATGGAAGTTAATTCTCAATTTGATATTGAACTTGTTCAATTTGTTTATGCTTTGCCCATGTTTTTGTGGTACATCCAACGAAATTAGATAAACATCTCACCACGGAAATATTTTATTGCGCGATACCTCACAATAGTTCCAACAAATCTTAAAATTGTAAATTCTTTAGTCTGAGGGTGATGGAGGGGCAAGTGTATAAGGAAGAGGAATGTCTGGAAGTAACTGGCCATTGGGATCTAAATACCAAAATTAAACCATGTTCAGATTCTAAATGTTGAATTTTAAATTCAAAGACCAAATTTAATACCTAGTACAAATTTAGCTATGTGAATCTAGAGACAAGCATCTGTTGATGTTGAAAAATTCGTCTGATATTCAACCAATTGCATAATCAGAAAATCTTTGTATTAATATAATATTTCATTTGATAAGTCTATGATGGTATATCTTATGAAATACCTAAGTCACAATGTACGAGAGTTATTTATAAGCAGGGAAAGCGATATGATGCAGTAAAAAACTGCATAAATTACTTAATTCATTGCAACAGCACACTGACTGACATTGAATCTCGCCGCCATCTCGTCGTCCGGGTTCTTGGAACTTGCCCAACTGACGGACTTATGATCGATCTCTATTGAAAACGATTTAACAATCATGATTTCTTTTAAATGTATTTAATTTCCTCTTACACAACTTTCGATTCAACCAACAGTGAAATAATCTCTTTATTTCTCTTTGACGTCCTAGCAAAATATCGCATTTTTGTTCTTTTGGTGGTTTAATAAATTCACCCCGCGAACTGCAGTCACGAATAAGTAAGGCAGAACATCTCTCATCAGTGGTGCAAGTTATGAAACACTAATTTTTCCCAAACTTTTTCTGATCTTTCTCATTTCCAAAATCAATATATTTCCACGATTCCCTCACGTATCTTCTCTCGTATATCACCATAGGGGCTGTACAAGGTTAAAAAAATGTTTCAGAGGAGGTGCAAAGGGCTAGCTCTGAAATCTGATAACGTAGAAGTCGGAGGCCGAAGGGGGTATGAATGATATTTTCAGCAGGTGTTCAGTGAAGACCTCTTCCAGTTGACTGAGGAACTGAGGAAAGTTCCACAGGATAAAAAGAAGGTGAATAAGTCAATGTAATCACATATACACCATCAAAACCACGTGCAAATAGCATTGAAATCAATCAAAAGAAACCTTTATGAGACCACAGAGTTAAGCGAATGAATGATGGATGAATGATGATCGTTTCTCGCATACAGATTCATCTACAGTAACATACGAGCACATTGCGGCAGAGGATGTCTGGTCCAGACCGGTTCCCGTTGAATGGGAGACAAGAAATAAGTCACAGTTTCATCCGTCCCTGTCCATATGACAGGTGATTCATTCACACAATAGCGGTATTCGAATTACTAAACATTATACTTCGTAGAGAAGATATTATTTCGTACATTCGTACGATTTGATACAGTAAGTCATGATATTATACTTCACAAGAAATACGAGAAAATGGTTCTGCTCTTATTCTATTTAAATCATACGTTAGCACCAAAAGCAATTCCACCTAAAAAATGTTCGAGGAAACAAAACTGTTAATAATTAAAATTATTACAGGTACCTATTTATTTAATAACCCTGGTCAACACATTTTTTGTCCCTTTAACGAAAGTAGCCAAATCTGACAGGAAATTTCACGCTGATTTCAGATATGTGATTAGTTTTTTTTATATCACGTCAGGTTTTTATGGGTTTTAAGTTTTACTAAAATGTGTATTAATTCATTTTTATTCGTGAGTTATCATTGATTTTTTGATTTTTGACCATCCATTCCATTTGGTCATGCTGCAAACATGAAAGAGAACTATGACAACATGAAGCTGCTGTTAACAAAAAATAAATTTGTAAAATACGAATGGAAAATATGTGGTGATCTAAAAATAATAGGGCTCCTACTAGGACTGCAAGCGGGATACACAAAGTATTGTTGTTTTCTGTGCGAGTGGGACAGCAGAGACAGGAAAGACCAAGGACTGGCCTACTAGAAAGCACCGAAGAATGTTCAACATGCTCCCTTAGTAAAATCTAAAGATATCTTACTTACACCCTTACACGTTAAATTGGGTTTGATGAATTTTTTTCAAAAGGCTTCTCTAAGGAAGGAAATGGCATGATTTACTTAAAGCAAAAGTTTCCTAAGGTCAGCGACGCAAAAATTATAGAAGGAATATTTGTGGGACCACAAATAAGGGAGGTCTTGACTGATCCGAATTTTCTAACAGTGTTAAGACCAGTCGAGCTAGCCGCTTGGTCAGCCTTCAAGAATGTTGTCGAGAACTTTATTGGAAGTCATTAAAGTGAAGACTATATCAGCATTGTGTCTGAAATGCTCATAGTCTATAAAAATATGGGATGTAACATGTCACTAAAAATACACTTCCTTCAATCTCATTTGAATTTTTTCCCCGAAAATATGGGAGATGTCAGTGACGAGCACGGCGAACGATTTCACCAGGGCATTGCGGCTATGGAAAAGTGATACCAAGGAAAGTGGAGTCCATCTATGATAGCAGACTATTGCTGGACCCTGCAGAGAGACTCTCAAAATACTCACAAGCGCAAATCTAGAGCAAAAAAAAAATGAATTAGTTTTGAAATTTTGTTAAGTAAGTACCCGTCATACTATGGAAGAATTATGTAAAAAAACTTTGTTAAATAATAAAAAAACTGACCTATTAAAAAAAAAATTGTTTCATTTCGTGTGTATGGATACTAAATACACATAAAAAATTAGCTATGCTTAAGGGACAGCACTTAAAAAAATAAATGTCGACCAGTGTAATTATATCTCTTAATACACAAATAAATAATAAACTCCATATAAAATTACATACACACACAGAATTTATCGAAGCGATGATAATATACTATTACACACTGAATGGCAAGCAATCCATTGGCTACGGGGGGAGAGGGGCTAATTTAC